>NC_041386.1:444115140-444237629 GCF_002162155.2 Triticum dicoccoides
TGTCAAACTCATCCCATGTGCGTAAAGCAGAAGAATCATTTGCGATGCACACAATCGTTCAAAGTGAATGGTCCGGCGGCGCCGCGCGCAAAGTTTCCCTCCACATTTCCAAAATTTTGGCCTACCGCCAAAATATCTACCCCCGCCCCCCCCCCCTTCCCCACCCCCTTTTCTCCCCGACCAGAAGTCATATTTCCCGTATTTCCTCCTTCCTTCCTTCCTAAGCTATAACCGCTTCCTCGCTCTCGCCGTCTTGCATCCTATCACCGGGGTCGCCATGGTCTTCTTCAAAGACCTCTCCAGCGGTTCCTCCTCTGGCGATGACTCCTTCGCCAACCCGGTATGCCTCTTCTCTTTTTTGGGCTATGACTTGGAATGAAGGATTTTTACCCGGCGGTCGATTTGAGTCATTTCTTCCTCTTGTAGCTCCCTAGGACCATCAATGGCAACGAATGGAGTGGGGTGACTGAAGATCTATCTGCTCATTCTCACCATCAATCTCTATGCGTGAAGCTAGTTGCGTTTGAATCTGTGGACAGTGGGAGGAAGTTTCTGGGATGTGCAGAGAAGGTTAGACCCTCTTTAATTGTTACAAATCATTTGTTAGATGTGATCCAGACACTATCACGGTCCCAACCCATTCATACCACACATTCAACCAAACGCATCCTAAGACAGTGTCACAGTTTGTACCTAGTATCTTAAATTATTGCCATCTCATGAGCGGTGCCATTAGAAAATTATTTGGCACCTCTTCAGTAGTTTGTGCAGCCAACTTTGGTCCACACATCCGAGCAGCCAAGTAGTAAAATACTAAATCTTTATGGCACGGAGGAACTGGGCATTGGAGCAACTACGTGCTCCGGAGTCCGGGTCCCTGATTTTTTTTCCGCTGCATCGACTCGCCAGTGCAGGGCACCGGTGCGAGATGTAGCAACAGTTGTCTTTACCCCAGTTTTGGCATACATAGTGGACGGCCTTACTGCTATTAGTTCTATGTTACTAAATTTGTGCATGTACACACCTATTAGTATCAATTTGCTGTCATCCAAACACTGTCGCTATGTTGTTGCAGTTATATTTACCTTCCTCATAAAATGTTCAATTTGTTATTTATTGTACATGAGTAAGAACTTATAGCGTTGTTGTAGTTAATTATAGCTTCTGATGTTCCAAAATTTGGTTGTTGTCTCAGTAGCAATTAATTCATTTGCACATTGATCTTTTTGAGAAGATATGTCATAATTAACAAGTTTCTTCAGTTTTTCAAAATAAGCATTGGTGATTTTCTATGTTGCTATAAACCCATTTCCCCTACAATTGTTACTGATCTAGTTTTAAATATTATTGGATGAACAGAAGTGTTCTTACTTGGAGTGGGTTGATCAAGAGTGGCCACAGTCTTTGAAGATGTGCCAAGCGAAGCTCTGGAGCATGTATGAGGAAGAGAACACATGTAGGCTTAGAGAAAGTGTTGTCAAGCCTGAAGAATATTTGAAGATGCGGGATAAAAAGAGGAAGCAGTGGAGAATGAGCTCAGATTTTTTAAGTCAGACTTTGCTAAGATGGTGTTGGCGAAGGAGGAGGCACTTTCCCAGTTGGCCAGTGCAAAACAGGTTCTTACTGGACTGAAAGTAGAGGTGGATAAGACGAGCCTGGATGATCTTGATTAGGGAATTGAATATATTGTTCTACTATTGTTCTTATGAAGTTGAACTAGCTATATGTTGTAATGTGTTGTTTTCATGTAGCTATCGTACTGTGATGCTATAATATATTTATGTGCCTGATATGAAATTGGCAAACAGTTGTTCGATATGAAATGTGAATTTATGTAATACTAGAATTATTAATTGTAAACTAATAAACCTGCTAAATCTATCATGGAACTTTGCAAATGGTTATAGCAGTAAGAGCGCATGTGATGGATAGCCCAATGCCACATAGTTTTCTTCATCAAAATGTGTGTGATGTAGTTGATAAAAGTAAACAGTTAACCAAGGCAGAGCGTGTGTGATAGTTACACCTTTCACACACGAGCCTACACATAAAACCATGTGGGATGTACATACGAACGGAAACATTTTCCCTGGATTGACTATGTGAGATGTACATAAGAACGGAAACGTATTCCTTGGATTGACTGTGTGTGATATACATACCTACGGAAATATTTTTCTGGGATTCACTGTGTGGGATGTACATACCTACGGAAATGTTTTTCCAGGATTCACCATGTGGGATGTACATACCTATGGAAATGTTTTTTTGGGATTCACCATGTGGGATGTACATACCTACGGAACTGTTTTTCCGGGATTCACCATGTGGGATGTACATACCTACGAAAATGATTGGGTTTCGATGCCTCGCCCGATCGCACACAAGCTCATTTGGTGTCCCGGGAGGGCCTATCCCCGATGATTTCTGGGTCGTGTGGGAAGGACCCCCTATCGCCCACACTCACTTGGCGACGGTTCCAAATGCCATCACGGAAAGGGGTTAAAAACCGTTTGTATAGCACTGACGCGTACTAGTGAAGCATGGTGGAAATTTCAGCTTCCGGTATCTTTCTTTTATTTGTAACTATATCATTCATATACTTAGCATGAGGAGACATTTTCAAAATATCAGTCAAACAAAGACGCAAAAAGACAGGTATAAGCATTTCAACAAAGCCCTCAAATTCTTCATCATCCTTATTCTTTGAAGCTTTAGGAGGAAAGGGCATGGGTTTCTGAACCCATGGTTCTCTTTCTTTACCATGTTTCCTAGCAATGAAGTCTCTCTTATCATATCTTTTATTCTTGGATTGTGGGCTATCAAGATCAACAGAAGGTTCTATCTCCACATCATTATCATTACTAGGTTGAACATCAACATGAATATCATCATTATCATTATTACTAGGTTCATGTTCATCACTAGATTGTGTTTCAGCATCAGAAATAGAAATATCATTTGGATTCTCAGGTGTGACTACAGTAGGTTCACTAGATGCATGCAAAGTCCTACCATCTTTCTTTTTCTTTTTAGATGGACTGGGTGCATCAATATTAATTATTTGAGAATCTTGTTTAATTCTCTAGGACGGCCTTCAGGATACAAAGGTTCCTAAGTCATTTTACCACCCCTAGTCATAACTCTAACATCATGATCATTCATATTATTGTTCATTTCATTAAGCAAATCATTTAGTGCCTTGAGAACTTGTTCTACTTGACTTTTTATCATAGAAGCATGTTGCCTAACAACCTTGAGATCATTAACAATTCTAAACATATAGTCACTCAAACGTTCAATCATATAAGCATTTCGTTTCAATTGTCTACTAACATATGCATTGAAGTTTTCTTGTTTAACAATAAAGTTATCAAATTCATCCAAGCATTGACTATAAGATTTAGTATAAGTAATATCACCTTCATCAAATATATAGAGGGAATTTACCTCTACTACCTATGTCGGGGTGTTAACACCATGTATTTCTTCAATAGGTGGTAAATTCTTAACATCTTCAGCATTAATACCTTTTTCTTTCATAGGTTTATTTGCCTCTTGCATATCTTCAAGACTGAGAAATAGAATACCCCTCTTCTTCGGAGTTGGTTTGGGCAGTGTGAAAGTGCATTGTATCGACTAGAGGGTGGGTGAATAGGCGATTTTTATGAATTCTTCACTGAGGAATTTTAGGGTAAGGAAATTCCTGAGTGAAGAACTACTTGGAGCAGAATAATTACTCAGAAGTAAACATAATAGTGCATGAGCTTGGTCTTCATGGTGAAATGAAAACAAGCACAGAGTACAGAAAGCATAAACACAGGATAACACAGAATGGAGACAAATAGACTGAAGAACTTGAACTGAGGAAATAAAGAAAGTCTTCAGTCAAAGTCTTCAAACAGATATGAACAAACACACAACACAGAAATGTGGAAATGAAAGGGTTGAGGAAATGGAACCAGGTAGCTTGGTGAATATAATGATTTGGTAGGCCAGTTCCAAGTATTGTGACCGTTGTAAGTCTGGTTAGGGCGGCTAGGTATTTAAACCTGAGGACACACAGTCCTGGACACGCAGCTCATGACACTCAGTCCTCTCCGTATTCCCCTTGAGCTAATGTCACACAGACCTCGCCCAATTACTCGTGGTAAGTCTTCAGGTGACTTCCAAACCTTCACAGACTTGGTCACTCAGTGATCCACAATTTCCTCTTGGATGCTCTAGACCATGACGCCTAACTGTCTGGAAGATGCACAGTCTTCAAAGGTAACAGGCGTCGGATCCACGCAGGATCAATCTCTTCAGTGATGCTCAATCACTTGGGGTTTGTAGGTATTTGGGGTTTTCTCAGTTGATGATTTTCACTCAAAGTCCTCGGAGGATGGGATGCTCTCAAATGACAAGTGTCAGTTTCTCTTGGAGTAGCCAACCAGCTAGTGGTTGTAGGGGGTAGCTATTTATAGCCTAGGGAGCAGCCCGGCATGATAAGACATAAATTCCCTTCAATGATATGACCGTTAGGTGGGTAGATATTTTGGGACAGCTTGTGCATAGCACAACAACGGTCAGAATTTTGAGTATCAAATTCCTCAGGCCTATCATGTTCCTCACTGTGTAGGCAATCCGCACTGGCGAATTCCTAACTCCTTAGTTAGAACAAAATCCTTAGAGACCAGAAGAACTTTGTATCTGTCACTGAAGAAATTGACTGAGCTTTATGAGATTTCCAATGGCTTCACTCGAAGGGATTGGTAGGTGTAGGATTTGAGTTGAGCATCACTTGGAAATTTTTCCTTAGTATTTCCTCGACCCCCTTTAACAGTACGGTGTTTCCTATGACTCAAGAAAGAGAAAATGAAACTACGAAAACACAAGTCTTCACGCTTCATGTTCCTTGAACGAATACCAAGTCTTCAGGATTACACAAATTTCTTCACTTTCAAAGTCTTCAGAACGTCTACAGAAATAGAAAGTCTTGAGTCGAAGAACTTCATTTTTAGGGTTCGACTTTCTCTGTAAATATCAAACTCCTCATAGACTTATAGACCTGCATACACTCGCAAATGCATCAGTCCCTTAACCTATAAGTCTTCAATACACCAAAATCACTAAGGGGCACTAGGTGCACTTACAATCTCACCCTTTTTGGTGATTGATGACAATATAGGTTAAGTTTTCAACGGGGATAAACATATGAAGTGTAAATACTGACATTGAGGAATTTGATTGCAATATATAGAAGAACTCCCCCTGAAGATGTGCATAGTGAGGATTTTGCTTTAGAAGCAGTGCACACTTGAAGAGTAGAATCATGGAGATCCCCCCTATATCTTGTAATTCATACACACATTTAACATATAATATGAAGAATTTGAAATGCATGATGAAATATGGTGACTGATGTAATTCAGCATGCGTGCATTAACATTAATGAGGAAAAAGCATGCAGAAAAACTCAGCAAAAGTATCAGACCTCCATAGAGTTTAAGTTTACATCTCGATCGAATAAAGTCTCAGAAGAATGAGAGTTGTAACTTAGAAAAAAATGCCCATATAAGTAGACCCGCTTGGAGACTAACTCAAATCCCCCCTTTGTCATCGAATGACCAAAAGGATCGAAAATGAGGACTAACGCCCCTGAAGAATATCAAGTTGATGGAGGAGCGCCAGCGTTGTTGGGGTCGTTTGTCATTGTAGGGCCTGCCGCAGTGTCGTCCAAATCTTCATACTCGTCAGTGTCGCGGGATGAAGAATAGGAGCTGGCCACCAAGGTAGGAACTTTGACCTTCTTGAATTTCTTCGGAGGAGGTGCAGACCAGTCAAAGTTCTCCTTGAGACCCATTTGCTTTAGATCTTCTTCGCCATACAGATGTGATAAGACAGCCCAGGTGTGACCGAAAACTTCATGGAGGTAGTAATGATTTTTCTTCACAACATTATGTGTAGCAGTCATGTTGTGAAGAATTGAACCAAACTGACGCTTAACCCATTTATGGTTGCGATCCACTTTTTGATGAAGACTAAGAAGCAACTCACGGTCAGTCATCACCCTGGGAGCTGTGGCTTGAGGATTTGACTTGGATGCATTTGCAGCAGAGTCATGAGTGGCAGAGTCATCATTGGTGGAATAAGATGCAGCTTTGCGAAACTGACCATCCAATGGACGAATGCCTTCATCAATGACAACAGGTGCCTTGCCCTTTTCATCAGTTGAAGTAAAAGTCTACTTGAGGACTTCAATCTGGGGCAGGTAGCTGAGGTGATTTTGAAAATCAGCCTTGTAGTTGAGTGAAGACCTTGTTCTGAGGAATCTCATAATCCATGGAGCATAAGGCTTCAACTCAAACGGAGAGAGAGCAACATTGGCCAGAGTCCTCATGAAGAAATCATAGTAATTGACAGGAATGCTATGAATGATGTTGAATAGCAGATTCTTCATGATGCCAACAATTTCCTCATCAGATGAGTCGTGGCCTTTGATAGGACTCATTGTCCTTGTCAGAATGCGATAGACTGTTCTGGGCACATAGAGTAGGTCCTTCACAAGGAATTTGGTCCTTGGGGCTTGACCGGGCTTCAGAGGCTTCATTAGAACTTGCATGTAATGAGCAGTGAGTTCAGGTTCTTGGTACAGGCAGCGAGCTCCTTCACTGGGTGGACTGATGGGCAAGGCATGAAGTAATTCAGAGGCCGGTGCCTTATAGTGAGTGTTATCGGTCATCCAGTCCAAGACCCAGGTGTTGATATCTTCAGGATCACCTGTGATATGCAGTGTAGCGTAGAACTGAAGAATAAGCTCTTCATTCCAATCAACAATGTCAGAGCAAAAGTTGAGGAGCCTGCATCATGAAGCACACCAAGGACAGGAGAGAAACAAGGCAACGATTCCATGTCCACATGAGGAATATGCTCATGGTAGAAGATTTTGTCCTTGTTGAAAAGCAGTGAACAATAGAAGTTGGCCTGGCTTGCAGTCCAGAAACGCTTCCTCCTTAGATGAGCAGAGTCATAAGGGTTGTAGTCAGTGAAGAATACATGCTTGCCAAAGAAGTCATCAGCCTTGAATTTTTGTTTCTTCGAGAAGGGATCCTTTGGCTTGGGGTGAGGAGTGTCAGTAAATTGCATCACAACCTCAGGGATCTCGATCTCAGGTTCCACAGGCTGAGGATTTTCAGGTCCTTCTTCAGTGGCAGCCTGGGGCTTCAATTCTTCATTGACATTTTCTTCAGCACTAGTGGCTGGAATTTCTTCACGGATAGATGGGGTTGCATGTGGTTCTTTAGATCCCATTTGTACTTCAGTAGCTACAGGGGACTGAGGAATTTGTTGAAGCGGTGTGAACAAAGGAGAATTGGGGTGGTGACTTTCCAAAAAGTCATCATTCATCACTAGTGTAGTGCTTCCAATGTCCACATCTACTTCTTCGTCCATTTCTTCAATGCCGACCTCATCAGCAATGAACAGAGGCATGGGCGATGAGATAATTGGGGTTGAAGGGTTTTCATCCACTTCAATTTCTTCATCCAACTGCTCTGACGAAGCAGCAGAAGGAATGTCATTATATGATCCGCTTGGGATCACGTATTCTTCATCAAAAGGAACAAGGTCCTTTGATGGCATGGACGAGACAGGAACAACATCAATTGGATTGTCATAGGAGCTTGTCAGTGGCTTCATTTTCTTCTGAGCTAAAGAATCTGATGCAGTTGATGCCTTCCTTTTCTTCACAGCTGCACGCTCTGCAACCCTAGTCTTCTTCACATCTGATGCAGATGGAGGAATAGGAGTTGGTGTAGTCGCAGGAGGAGCAGAGGAATTTGGTTCAAGATCTTCAGGCACAACTGAGGCAGTTGCCCTGACTTCTTCATTTTCTTCAGGCGCAACACTAGAGTTTGCCTTGTCAATTTCTTCAGCAGCTGGAATGCAGTCATCAGCCCTGGAATTAGTATTTTCTTCAGCAGCCTGAGTGTCATCAGTGGTGCTGGCATTTTCTTCAGTAGGCTGAGCAGATGCAGCAGCCTGAGGAATTTCTTATTGCGATTGGGCAGCAACAGTGGAGGTGAAGTTGTCAGCGAGTCTCACAAAACGAACCTTGGCTCCCAGCCAATCAGCATGGTATGCGTCAAATTCATCACTGAGTTTCTTGATCTTTGACTGCATATTGACGAGTTCTCCAGTTGTCATAGAGACAATGTTTTTCTTCAGGAAGCGCTCCTTTTTGTACTGCGCTTTCTTGATTTGCCCGGCCTTTTCAAATTTCCATTTCTCTTCTTGAATGAAGTGAGTCAACATATTACTTTGGCTAGGAGTCAACTTGAAATCAGGCATGGGAGTGTTGGGGTCCTTGTGCCAGAGATCAATGTAATCAAGGATCAACTTTGGATCCAAAAGCAGAGGCACAGTTGTGCCTTTGGCTCTAGCGGCCCTGACTTGTCTGTCCCTGATGATTTCAGCAAGTTCTTCATCATCTTCGTCTTCATCAGACGGTACTTGAAAAGCGACCTGCTTCTTTTGAGGACTTGGTCGAGAGCCTCGTCCAGCAGTTGCCTTGGTCTTCAACAGAGTGGGACCAGTTGAAGAATGCAGTGGTGCTGAGGAACTAGCAGATGCTCCTGAGGCAATAGAGATGCCTTCTGTCCTTTGGCACGTGGCGAGATGCACAGATGCTGGGGATTTGGTCGGAGCAGCTAAGGACTTTGGAGGTGCAGGTGAGGGTTGAGGAATTTGCCATGAGGGCTTTGAAGAAACTGGCCGTGAGGGCATAGCTAAGGAACTTGGCCGAGAGGGCATTTGAGTAGAAGCACTTGGCTTATGAGCTGGCTTCTTTGTCATAGCCTTCTTGGGCTTACTTGTAGAGGCCTCAGTAGTGATAGCAGCATTAGCAGAGTCTTCATTGAATTTCCTCACTGCTTCCTTAGCAACTCTGGCAAGCTTGGCCTGGCGCTTGGCCCATTCATCAGGATAATCCTCACCACGCTTGAGGCTGGTGGGATCAGCTTCTTGGCCAGGTACCAACGGAGGTCTTGGGCATGGAGGATGAAGAGCGAATTTATTCATATACTTGGGAGTGACATATCTGTATTCCCTCCATTCCCATGCCCATCTCCTCTCTATTCTTTGGATGCGCACTTTGCGCTCATTCTTGGTTTCCTTTCCATGAGTGGCCTCATCAAGAGTGCAATAATCCTTGTATATGTCCTCAGGGATTTCAAACGCAGTGTTGACTTCCATCCTCTTTCCTCCCTTCTAAGGTTTCTTGCCATCTGCCATTTTCTTCAGCTGAGGGTTTTTAACAATTGAGTTCTCTGAAGAGGTATGCAACTTTTCTTCGAGGAACGCTGCAAATGATTTAAGTTGATGAGAACCTAATGATTCAGTAGCGGACATGAGTACCTGTGAAGAGAGTATAGGTGCAAAGTATTTGGAGAGGTCATATGCGTTCTCAGAAGTTTTTGCAAAAAGAACAAGTTTGAGGAAATTGACCAGGTGAGTCTTGAAGAATTTCACTAAGCATTCTTTGACTTAGGTTCCAGAGTTGTACAGATTTGAAAAATCAACACAATTGAGGAATCCTGAAGAAAAATGCTGCTAGAGAAACAGATCAAGAACAGATGATATGAGAGGTGTTTAGTGTGTGAAGAGTTGAGGAATAAGCACCTTTTGAAGATTTGAAGAAAACATCAGAATCAACAAGGGCAGTAAAAGTAACTTTTAATTACCCTTGACGAAGAACACGATGAACTAGGAAGTGTAGATTTGAAGCTCGCCGGTTCAGATCTTCCACGCCCTAACTTGGCTGAGGAAGACAGCTACGACGGCGGCGGAGTGAAGAAATCCGCCTCCGGCGTGAGTACGGTGGCGACGAGGTCGAGGCAGTGAAGCTCTTCCTCACCGGCGATGATGGAGGTCGCGGCGGCGCTAGGGTTGGGAAGCTCGAGTGAGGGAGTGAGATCGAGTGGAGTAAAAGTGAAGTGAGGAAGGTAGAGGGGTATTTATAGCCGAAGTGAAAAAACCGCTCGCCCGAGGAAATAGGACGAACGTGCCCCTGACCTTTCTCATTCTCTTGACATGTGTCACCCACGTATAGAGAGGTGACGATCATGTGTGATCGTGGATGAATAGATAAACATCGCATAGAATGCGGAACGGTTTGAGCGGCAAAGCCGAAAATTTAGATAAGATAGGTTTTAAAGTTCCGTTCACAATTTCTTCAGCTGACAAGAACACAGTGAAGATTTTGAACGAGATTCAAATAGAACGCACATGAAGAATTTGTGAATAGACTAGGTTGAGTTTAGCATAGAGGGGGAAGGGTCCGATCACATTCACTTAGCAGAACAAGCAACTTGAAGGAATAGCAATAAGTGAATGATGTAGAGCACATAAACTCATATATATAACCAAAGAAAAACGACGAAATTAGTGAGGACTAAGCAAGTTGAAAAACAACTGAGGAATTTCAAAGAACTGAGGAAAAACTCAATTGAGGATTTTCAATATTTGGTGGTGGCGTGACCCACCGTATAAGAATGATGATTTCAGACACCGCGTACAATTGTCGTAGGGTTCTGAGAATCAAATTCTTCGTTAATTTCTTCACACCTAGAGTGTTATTCTTCATTGATTGAAGAAAGATGTTTCTTCATGTGTTGCACATCTAAGTCATCAATTTTGCATAAGTGTTAGGATGAGTGTCCTTTTCAAAGAACATTCGAAGATTCTAAGATATTTAGCTCACACCACAACTTGCTAAATCTCTTCTCATCTAAGGGCTTAGTGAAGATATCGGATAGCTGTTCTTCAGTCTTCACATGCTCAATAGAGATATCGCCCTTCAACACATGATCATGAAGAAAATGATGACGAATCTAAATGTGCTTTGTATTCGAGTGCTGAACTGGGTTATGAGCAATCTTGATGGCACTCTCATTGTCACAATAGAGTGGCACATTCTTCACGTTGACGCCGTAGTCCTTGAGTGTTTGCTTCATCCATAGTAGTTGAGCACAGCAAGAACCAGTAGCAATGTACTCAGCTTTAGCAGTAGACAGTGATACGCAGTTCTGTTTCTTCGAGGACCAACAGACCAAAGATCGTACGAGGAAATGGCATGTGCCAGATGTTGAGTTGCGGTCCACACGATCACCAGCATAGCCAGAGTCTGAAAATCCAATGAGATCAAAATCCGAGCCCTTGGAGTACCACAATCCAAGTGTTGGTGCGTGAGCTAGATATCGAAGAATATGCTTCACAGCCTTATGGTGTGATTCCTTCGGTGTAGCTTGAAATCGGGCACACATGCAAACACTAAGCATAATATCTGGCCTAGATGCACATAAGTACAATAAAGAAGCAATCATGGAGCGGTATACCTTTTGATCGAAGTCAATACCATTTTCATCAGTGCATAGATGACCATTTGTGGGCATAGGGATTTTGACTCCTTTGCAATCTTGCATGCCGAATTTCCTCAATACGTCCTTGAGGTATTTCTCCTGAGATATGAATATGCCATTGCGCTGTTGACGAATCTGAAGACCTAAGAAGAATTTCAATTCTACCATCATAGACATTTGATATTCTTCACTCATCATATAGGCAAGCTCACCACTGTAACGTTGGTCAGTATAGCCGAAAATGATATCATCAACATAAATTTGGCACACAAACAATTCACCATCATAAGATTTAGTGAAAAGAGTTGGGTCAAGTGAACCGGGTTTGAAGCCTTTCTTCATGAGGAATTCCTTCAAAGTATCATACCACGCCCGTGGGGCCTGCTTGAGGCCATAGAGGGCCTTATTGAGTCTGAAGACTTTGTCAAGATGCTTTGGATCTTCAAAACCTGTGGGTTGAGCAACATATACTTCTTCCTCAAGCTTACCATTGAGGAATGCACTTTTCACATCCATTTGATATAAGATGATATCATGATGGTTAGCATAAGCAAGTAATATGCGAATAGCCTCAAGTCTAGCAACAGGTGCAAAAGTTTCATTGAAATCAATTCCTTCAACCTGTGTGTAGCCTTGATCTACAAGCCGTGCCTTATTCCTCACCACAAGGCCATTTTCATCTTGCTTGTTGCGGTAGATCCACTTTGTGCCGATGATATTGTGCTTGCGAGGATCTGGACGTTTGACCAGTTCCCAGACGTTGTTGAGCTCGAATTGATGTAATTCCTCTTGCATAGCTTGAATCCACTCAGGCTCCAGAAATGCTTCATCTACCTTAGTGGGCTCTGTGATAGAGACAAAAGCAAAGTGCCCACAAAAGTTATATAAATGTGAAGCTCTTGAGCGTGTGAGAGGACCTAGAATGTTGGTGTCGCTGATGATTTTCTCAATTTGCACTTCATTTGCAACACGAGGATAAGCGGGTTGACGTTGAGGAATTTGATCAGCATTTTCTTCAGCACCATTTTCCTCAGGTGCATCAGCATGACGTTCCTCATGTTCTGGAATGACTTCTTCAGCAGATTCTTTAGTAGGAATGACATCCTCAGTAGCCTTGAACTTTATAGATTCCTTAGGAGGTATTTCATCTGTCACAGGAGGTAGGTGCTCTCTTTGCGAGCCATTAGTTTCATCGAACCGCAAATCTACAGTTTCAACAACCTTCTGATGACAGGTGTTGAAGACTCTGTAGGTGTGCGAGTCCTTACCATAACCGAGCATAAAACCTTCATGTGCTTTCGGTGCAAATTTAGAACTGTGATGAGGGTCTCTAATCCAACATTTAGCACCGAAGACTTTGAAATAACTCACATTGGGTGTCTTGTCAGTAAGGAATTCATATGCGGTCTTCTTGAAGAATTTGTGAAGATATACCCTGTTGATGATGTGGAACACAGTATCGATTGCCTCAGGCCAAAAGCGAGGAGGCGTCTTGTACTCATCAAGCATAGTGCAGTCCATCTCAACAAGAGTCCTGTTCTTGCGCTCCACGACGCCATTTTGCTGAGGAGTATAAGGAGTAGATAACTCATGAGTAATACCGAGTTCATCAAGATAGTGATCAAGACCAGTGTTCTTGAACTTAGTTCCATTATCACTTCTGATGTGCTTGATCTTCACACCAAAGTTGGTTGAAGCCCTCGATGAAAATCGTTTGAGAACTTCCTGCACTTCAGTTTTGTAAGTGATGATATGGACCCATGTATATCGAGAATAATCATCAACAATAACAAAGCCATATAAGGATGCATCATTAGTAAATGTGGCATAGTGAGTAGGGCCAAAGAGATCCATGTGAAGTAATTCAAATGGTCGAGAAGTAGTCATGATAGTCTTCACTGGATGCTTGGCCTTGGTCACCTTTCCAGCTTCATAGGCTCCGCACAAGTGATCCTTGAGGAATTTGACATTTTCAATGCCAATGACATGCTTCTTCTTCGCGAGCGTGTGAAAATTCCTCATGCCAGCATGACCAAGTCGACGATGCCATAGCCAGCCTTCTGAAGCTTTTGCAAGTAGACATGTAGCTGGTTGTGGTCCTGTAGAGAAATCAACAATATACAAATCTCCTCTCCTAAAGCCTTCGAAGACTTTGGAATTGTCAGCTTCCATGATCACAACACAACGATACTTGCCAAAGACAACAACAATAACAAGATCACAAAGCATTGAGACAAACATGAGGTTGAACCCAAGGACTCGACAAGCATGACTTTGTCCATGTGTTGATCCTTTGAGATTGCAACCTTACCTAGACCCAATACCTTGCTTTTGCCTTTGTCAGCGTAGGTGATATGCTTTAGATGTGATGGAGATAAAGCAGTGTCCATCAATAAGCTCCTGTCACTAGTCATGTGATTTGTACATCCACTATCGAGGACCCACTCAGTGGCTTTGGGTTGATCATCCTGCAAATGAATTAGTGTAGCTTACGAACTCATATACTTCATCAGAGAAGAATGTGATATGAATTTCATCAGATCAAGTTCATCAAGCAATAAAACAGGTAAAGCAGTATGAGGACGCGAGAAATGAAAATTCTTTTCTTCATGATTAGCTTGCGTCCTTTCAAGCAAATTCAGGTCTCCAGAAAATTCTTCAGACGATTTAGTTTGTCTGGAGACCTGACCCTTCATAAGAGGTTAGTTCTTTTTCTTCACCACCCACATCTGAAGGGGTGGCAAAGAGTTCATCATTCTGCGGGCTCCATAAGAGAAAGGTGGCATAGATGCCAATCCACTTCGTTTAACATAAGAGGGGTTAGGGTAAGCATAAGAATAAGCAGAGAAATTCTTCAAGGACTTATGAACATAATGATTTGAAGAATAATGCACATATCCATAATCCTTAGATCTTCCCTGCGAAACAGACGGGTTAGCATTATGATGTTCATATGAGGACTTTGATCCTTTTGAGGAATTTGATCCATGTGAGGAGTTTGGTCTGTATGAGGACTTGGATCCATCATTTGGTCCATATGAAGAATTTGATCCGGGGTTCCTATTCTTCACAGGTGGTGTCATGATGACATTCACCTGAAGATTTTCAAGGCACCTTTTGGGAACCCAGATTTTCTTCATAGGAGGACCGTTCCTGCAGTTAGTGTCAACATATCTAGCAAATACTTCATCATTCTGATTTTTGAACAGTTTATAGTTGGAGTCAATTGACTCATCAGAAGAATATGAAGATTCACATGTAAAGCCAGATAAAGTAGATGGATCCACTGAAGGTCCCTTTGCAGCAACCCATGAGGTTTTGAGATACTTCTCAGGTTTCTAGTAGGTCCCATCAGCATTGATTTTCCTCTCAGAGGCAATACCCTCTTTCCTAGGGTTCCCATTGAGGATTTGCTTTTTAAGCACGTAACAAAGAGCCTGATGCCCTTTGAGGCTTTTGTACATGCCTGTCATATACAATTCCTTCATCCCTGCATCATCAGTGATACTAGCAATGTCCTCATATGAGGAATTAGTGATAGCAGAGGCAGTTGAAGAATTTGCAGCAATGGAAGTATTTGAGCATTCAGGTGAAGAATTAGCAGTTTCATGTTCAATGCACTTCAAACATGGAGGAACAAATTCATCCTGATTAGCGCTGATCTGTTGAGCAAGTAATGAATCATGCTCCTTCTGAAGATCTTCATAACTCACTCTTAACTGCTCAAGATCTTGCTTTCTTTGAAGAAATTCATAATAAAGCTTCTCATGATCAGATAGGAGAGTGTTATGATGAACTTGAAGATTGTCAAACTTGGACTGAAGTCTCTGAAGATTTTCAGTCAAAATTTTAGTGCGATCCATTTCCTCGCCCAACATATCATCGCTTTTATCTAGCATGTTTTGAACCTTTTCAAGAGCCTTTTACAGTTTCACAGCAATCTTAGCAAGTTTAGAATAGCTAGGTTTGAGGTTTTCATCAGATTCATCCTCACTAGATTCAGAGGAGGGATACTTGAGTACCTTTGAGCCTTTTGCCATGAAGCAATAGGTGGGAGCGTAGTCCTCATCGCCATCATCAGTAGTGTTGGGGAGGTCCTTTTCTTCAAAGTTGAAGACGGACTTGCTGACGAACGCGGTAGCGAGAGCTAGGCTCGCCACACCAGAGTCTGACTCCTCATATTCTTCCTCTTCCTCATTTTCCTCAGATTCAGCCTCAGAGTCCATTTCCTCGCCACGCCCAAGCCTTCTTGGAGCTACTCTTCTTGTGAGATGAGGACCTTGAAGGTTTTGATGACGAGGACTTTGAAGATTTCTTCTTCTTCTTTGAATCATCAGAACTTTAATCCTTGTACTTCTTCTTTGATCCCTTTTCCCACTGAGGACAATCTTGAATGTAGTGTCCAGGCTTCTTGCATTTGTGGCAGAGTCTCTTCTTGTAATCATGGGATGAGGAATCTGTTTTCAAGTCACCACCTCTTGAGGATTTACCAAAGCAACCACGTCTTGAGAACTTTTGGAACTTCCTCACGAGCATAGCTAGCTCCTGGCTTAGTTCTTCAGGGTCACCAAGGCTGCTGTCAGAATCTTCACCTTCAGATTCAGACACTGCCTTGGCCTTCAGAGCCCGTGATCTACCATAGCTTGGTCCATATAGATCTCTCTTCTCAACAAGCTGGAACTCATGAGTGTTTAGTCTCTCGAGGATATCGGCGGGATCAAGTGACTTATAGTCTCCATGTTCTTGTATCATCAATGCCAAGGTATCAAATGAGGAATCAAGCGATCTCAGCAGTTTCTTCAACACTTCATGGTCGGTGATATCAGTGGCACCGAGTGCTTGAAGCTCATTTGAGATGTCAGTGAGGCGATCAAGGGTTTCCTGAACATTTTCATTGTCGAGTCTTTTGAAGCGGTTGAAGAGATTTCGAAGAACGTCAACTCGAGAGTCACGCTGTGTCGAGACTTCCTCATTGACCTTGGACAACCTGTCCCAGATAAGCTTAGCTGTCTCCAAAGCACTCACTCTGCCATACTGTCCTTTGCTCAGATGGCCACATATGATATTCTTCGCTTGAGAGTTGAGTTGCTTGAATCTCTTCACATCAACAACGTTGATGGTGGGAGTGACAGAGGGAACACCATTCTCCACAACGTACCAGAGATCGTTATCAATTGTCTCACACCCCAACACTAGGATTATGGTATCCAAAGGGCTCAGAGTTTGATCTAGTTGGATTCTCGGATGCTGATTAGGATGGTGACAAGGTGGATCGCAAGTCTACATCAGGCACATGTCATTTTCTGGGACGATCACTTGTATGTTGGTCTTCAAAGAAGCAGAACTGTGTATCTCTCTCCACTGCTGAATCCAAATACATTGCTGCTGGATCTTGCTGCGCTCAGCTTCTATGGATGAAGCAAACACTCAAAGACTATGGCATTCATCCGAAGCAAGTACCACTCTACTGTGACAACGAGAGCGCCATCAAGATTGCCAACAACCCAGTTCAGCACTCTAAGACAAAGCACATTGAAATTCGTCACCACTTTCTCAGAGATCATGTAATTAAGGAATATATTGATATCATACACGTCAACACTGAAGAGCAATTGGCAGATATCTTCACAAAGCCCTTGGATGAGAAGAGGTTTTGCAAGTTACGGTGTGAGCTAAATATCTTGGAATCCTCAAATGTCCTGTGATCAGGCACACATCCTAACACTTATGCATGTTGATGACTTAGATGTGCAACACACGAAGTAACGTATGTCTTCAATCAATGAAAACTTGCATTCTGAGTGTGAATACATTGACGTGGAATTTGACTTCAGAGCGCCATGAAAGTTGTGCGCCGTGTCTGGGTCTCATACTTCCTATATGGTGGGTAACGCCACCACAAAATTCTTCCCTAAGAAGTGTTACTCACATGGCATTACATTTGCAAAGTCTTCGCTTTCTGTTTGTCTTCAATGTTAACATGACATCATGTTTATCTTCAACATACTAATTTGGTTTCTGTCCTCTACAGCATTCACTTATAGCTATGGTTTCTTGCTGAATCTTTTGAACTAAGTGAATGTGATCGGACCCTAACCCCTCTATGCTTCTTTCCTAAGTCTATCTATCCAAATCATATGCATTCTATTGAAACTGTCAAAAATTGTCAAAATGCTAAATCCTTTCACCTGAAACCCGGAGAAGTGGGAACGACCACCCGACAATTCAGGCATGCGTGGGAACGTGGAATAACCTCTGATGTGTTACATGATAGCCATGTGTCCTTCATATGTGAACCGCTAGGGGCACCTGTGTAATAACACTGTGCCGTCCCTGTCCCTATATATACACGCCTCACCCCAGTCATTATCCTTTCTTCCACTCTCGCACAAACCCTAGCGCCACCGCTAGCCCTCAACGATGCCGGCGATGAAGCGCTTCACTGCCGCGACCTCACCGACGCCGTCTTCACGCCGACTGCGGACATCGTCTTCTCCGCCGTCACTGTAGGTGTCCTCCGTCGCCAAGTTAGGGAACGGAAGATCGAACTACTCGGCCTCCTCCCACTCCGTCTAGCAGTTCCTCCTGTGGTAAATAAAACCTCCTTTTTACGGTCCCTTTGATCCGATATTTTCATCCTTTTCTACCACAAGCAGTTTCTATTCACACAAGTTGGATCTATTTCATATTGCATCTCATAATATGCCTAGTATGTTCACTTATGCTTCACAAAGTAGTTAGATTCCTCACTTGTACTTATTCGTGGATTCGTGCAAATCTGGAACCAACTCTCTATCTATGAGTGAATGTCTTCGCACTATGAGGTCAATGTCTTCTAAACTGATTTATCTTCAAAATCTTCTGAGAATTCATATGACCTCCTCCCTTTCCCTCGCACCTTAATGCTGTCACATGTACATGTCCGTGGGAGAATACCTTGGTTCTCATAGTCTGCATTCATTTGCAGAATTCTTACAGCATCATATAAATTCCCCTGAAGCCAGTTCTTGTCTGACCAGTAGACGGAAGACTTTGACAGTTTTGAAGCCTTTCAGTCTAAACTTCATGGTACCAGAAAAATCTGCAAGGAAGGGTGGCAGACAGCATCGTGGCAACACCTCAAGAGATTTGCCTCCAGACCTCTATGAGCTGTACAAGACAGATCCGGAGGAGGACTACAATCAGCGGAAAACTCGAATCCAATGGATTTGAAGATATTGGGTAGAATAGTGGTTCAAGTACAGGTTCGTGACCCAGGAGTATGCTGAGAAGAATGCCATCAAGCGACCGTGGGGAGACATCCGATAAAAAGATCTTCAACCCAGGTCCAGAGCTGATGCCATTGAACAAGGCTTCTATACTTGCATGGTCCGTGGACCACAGCCTGCAGATGCAGACCCATCATCATTGCTATGGTGTCGTGACGACAATCTGTTCAAGCGCAACCTTCAGTTTGCCAGGAACTCGGCCAAAGAAAACAAGAAGTCACGAGGATTAGACTTCAACCCAGGTTCCTCTGCTCCTCGTGCCGATGGCTCACGCGAAACTGAACCCAATCTTGTTGGGCCCTTCTACAACCTGGAAGGTCTCATCACTCATATTATGGTTCAAGGGGCAGTCGTGGATCAACCTGCAGACGATGCTGAATCTGACGAAGCACCTGCACCACCAAAGCCAAAGAAGATGAAGAAGCCTAAAGCTTCAAAGCCTGCCCCTGCACCAAAGGTCTCACGGGCGAAGCCTCTGGCCACTGCACCTCCTGAACACGGTGTGCAGTCTGAAGATCTGTCACGCATATCCAAGCCCTCAAAAGTGAAGATGCCCATGCAACCCACCAGCCAAGCCCTGACCCCTGCTGCTGTTCTGTGAAATGAGAATGACGCCATTGATCTGTCCAGCGACGATGATCTTGGCGATGACGCTCTTAAGCAGTTGATCAAGAGCAAGCAAGAGGCAGAAATCTTCAATGACCTTCCTCTATTTGATGTTGAAATCATCAACACATTCATTGATGAGTGGTTTGACAGCCCAAATATTAGCTTTGATGATTTTCAGCTTCCCGTTTGCCTCAGCGTCGCCTTCCATGGAGCCATTGCTGCTGAGCTGGCTCTAGCTCAGAAGACTGTTGAGTTGAAGCATAAGATAGACTATGAAAAGGCTCGGTTCAAGAAGCATATGGCCAAGCTCAATGTTGAAGACATTCAGAACTTCCAGACCATGATGCATGAGCTTAAGGAAGCATTCCAAACCAAACGCGAAGAAGCCAAAGGTTCTCGTGAGTGCATGAAGGATCTTGCTGCTAAATGTGTCCAAGGATACAATGAAGCTGAAAAGCACAAGGCCTTGGGGCGACCAGGCATCGACCCCAGAATGGCGGCCAAGAATAAGAAGAAGCCAGCTGTGGCAGAACCCGAAGCATCAAGGCAGGAAGTACATCCCATTGTCTTCCCAGCCAGTATGACAGGCTCGAAGCGTAAGGTCCCCACAGTGGCTTTAGAACTGAAGAAAACAAGGGCAGCTGAAGCCAGAAAACGCAAAACCATGGGCACCACTGATGATGCTCCTCCAACTAAGAAACACAAAACTAGGAAGAGTGATCGGGCTGCTCCCACAGAGCCCCTTGAGGTCGAGCCAATCTCAGTGGCTCGTCCTGCGTCTGAAAATCAAGAGCGCCAAGTGATAGTTCATGAGCCTGCTTCTCTAGAGGCTCCTGAAGCTGAAGACAATCCAGCTGTTGACCCCACCGCAGCTGAAGACATTGGTCCTCATGACAATGTTGAAAATGATGAAGTCCTTCCTCAGATCGAGCACCAATTGGTATCATCGCATGTGCTCACGCACAGTGAACTCATCAGCATTGGTCGTTCTCTGACGCCAACTGCTCAGGATTCATCGTGGGCTGATCACCCACAACGACAAGACACTCCAAGTTCTCCCCAACCGCAAGCTACCTCACCAGTGCAAGATGACGATGACTTTGAGGCCAGCACACTCCATCTCCACAAGCGTCTCCACCATTACGCAGGCTTCGCAAAGGACCAAGGCCCCAAGTCACTCCCACTATGCACGTGTCTGAGTCTGAAGCCAAAATGGATGAAGATATTCCGGTTGCATCTGCCGATGAAGAAGAAGAACCAAGAGTTGAAACAGACAGAGTTGCTCCATCCCCATCCCACCAAGATGTTGTTCTTGACGAGAACGTGTCCGACCCTCCAGCTTCCGAAGTGGAGGTTAACAATCCTGAGGCGGCCACCAACATTACCGCTGAAGCCAATGACGTTGTCATGGCTGAAGCTAATGCGGCGCTTGAAGCTACTCCTATGCAAGAAGTCCAAGCGCCTGAAGCCACTGCAGCACCCGAAGCCAATACTGAAGCACCTGAGGTACAAGCACCTGAAGCAAATGTGGCCCCTGAAGCTCCTGTCAACGACAATGCCAATGGTCCTGTTGCCCCTCCAAGAACTCATACAATTGAGCTGGCATTTGATCGTGGTCAGCCTGTTATGGTCTGCTGGCCCATTCTGGTTCCTCCACCTACTGCGGGTCCACAGTTTGAATATCATGTCGAGAACAGACCTCAAGTCCAAAAGCCCAAGCCAAGACTTCCACGATTCCTAGGCACTGCAACTTCACCTAGGGTCTTCAATGTGAATGGCTTCATGGCACATAACACCTTCTTCAACAGCGCCAAGAACCCTTATACCAAACCTCGCATTTCATCAGACCGGTTCTGGAGCTATCAGCAGCGCAACTACTATTCCCGCGTCCTATACAATCAAGGGCGCATATTTCCACATATGCACCTCGACTCTGAAGCTATAGCTGGCCTGCCCTGCCTTGAAGAAGCGTTGGATTGCTTCAGAGATGCTGGACTGCTGCAGTTTGTCACCGATAAGGAATACTGGAATGAAGAGCTTCTGCTCCAGTTTTATGCAACTCTTCACATTCGAGGTTACAACAGGAATCCAAAGACTTGGGTCCTTGAGTGGATGACAAACAATGTCCATCATGAAGCCAAAGCTCTTGATATCATTGAGCTCACAGGCCTGCCCACTCCTGGTGAATACTATGAACTAGGTTGTCAACAACACCAGAATGCCTTGGAAAGCATTTTTCAGAAGCCAGAACCCAACATGAGTCAAATGCTGAGCATGATGAAGCCTCTACCTCACGACGCTGAATACCCGTCTGAATTCTTTGTTGAAGACCTAGAGTACCTGCCTCGCACCATTTACCATATCATCAGGAAGACTCTATGGCCTGTTAAAGGACATTCATCTGCAGCGAAGCTTGAAGGAGCAATGAAGACTTTGGTTTTCTATATCTTCAATTGCATCAGCTTCAATGCTCAAGACTTCTTCATCAGGCAGTTGGCTGCATCTGGCTCCAACATTTTTGGGTTGAAATTCTATGCTCCATGGGTCATGCATCTTATCAAGCGTCACTCTGCCTTCAACTATCAGCCGTCTGTGCGCAATCATCTTATATTCTTGCCAGAGGTTGATTTGTCTGTTGAAGCTATTTACCCAGAGCCTGCTAAGGATCCCATTTATCTTCACAATGTTGATCACCAAAGCTTAACCCAGTCTATTGAAGGAATTCCAGCGGTTTCTCATGTTTATCCACTTGTTGGCAACACACGTGCCCCTCGCGCTCAAACTGACGCCACTGGTACCACCATTGCGCAAAGGCCTCGAAGGCGATCTCATGTCCTAAATGACCGAGAGCTTCTCGTCGTGCTACACCAGAAATAGGACAAACATCACGACTAGCTTAAGCGTCAGATGCAAAGCCTCTTGGTGGATGTCAACCGCATTCGCAACCTTGCCACCAAAAATGCCTTTGTCACTCATGAAACCTGTCGGAGGTCGTGGAAGAGTTTGACATTACTTAGTGCTGAAGCTGATCTGCAAGACGATGGCTTCACTGAACGATTCAAGTTTGACTCAACTCCTCCCAGGAATGCTCACTTGCGTCGGACTCCATCACTTGAAGACTCTGACTATTTGTCCTCAGCTGCGACAGTGAATGCCAGAGTCATCGATGACCAAGATGATGCAACTTCACCTCCTCCAACTTCAGCGCGTGTCGACACTACACCAAGTTCTTCTGCACCACCGGATCTCAACGACGACCCTGCTGCCTCGCCTGCACCTCGTGGGAATGAGTAGGCTCTCTATGTCTTCAAACCTTTTTGGTCCTTACTGACAAAAGGGGGAGAAGCATATGAGTTGATAGTCTTCAAGCGGGTCCATATGGGTGGTTGCTTTACCCTTTGCTACTTTTTCCAAGTGTTTACAACTCTTGTTTTTCGATACATTTGGTTATTTGAGTTGTAACACTTAAACTCGATGGTCGTCTACTACTTATTTGCTATTCTGTGATGCGATGATAAATTCCGCATGTATGATGATAAATTCCGCACTTAAGTCATTTTGCAGGCGTCCATTTTTCATTATGCATGTCATTATCTTCGTTACATCATATCATGCATGATGAATTGTCATCATAGGTTGAAGAGGATCTCCACAAGTACAACCTGCCATGTGCATTTGCATTCCAAGAGCAAAGTACTTATATGCACATCTTCAGGGGGAGCCTTTGCAACTTATGAAGACAATACCCTATCCTTTACAATTTCACATATTTTATTCCCGGTTGAAAAGTTCAACCAATTTGTCATCAATCACCAAAAAGGAGGAGATTGTAAGTGCATCCAGTGCCACCCCTAGTTGGTTTTGGAGTATTGACGACAAACCTGGTTGAGGGACTAATGTGTTTGTGAGAATTGCAGGATAACACAGGTAGAAGTCCCTCATTGATTCGGTTTTCCTACCAGAGATGACCCCTAAAAATGTATGAAGACATTGAAGTCAAAAGGTGGTATGTGAAGACATTCACATTGAAGACTATGACAAGAGAAGACATCGCGTGAAGACTATGGAGCGCGAAGACTTAGTTGTTTCGTCGTTCTTTTTCTTCTTTGTTGAGTCATAGGAACCACCGTACTGTTAAGTGGGGTCCAAGAGAACCAGTCATAATGACTGAAGTGATGCTTAACCAAAATCTTATGTCTTCGAGTGAAGACTATGAGAGCAAATCTTATTCAGTGTTGGATAAGTCAGTTTGCTTGTAGCCCAAGTAAAGTTGCCGTGTGTGTTTGAAATCTGACCGTTGGAACACGTGTCAGTTCCTTAGTGACCCAGGGTCATTTCAGAAAAATTAGGTCGGGTTGCCTAGTGGCTATAAATAGCCCACCCCCTACAACCATAAACGGTTGGCTGCTCAGAGTTAGTATACGGCTTTTGTCGTTTGAGAGCAACCCACATCGAAGCCTTTGAGAGAGAATTCCTTGCGAGGATAGAGCCCTAAACACCCAGAGCCAAAGAGTGTTAGGCATCACTTAAGTCTTCCTGTCTGTGTGATCTGAAGACTTATTACACTTGAGGACTGTGAATCCTCCAGCCGGTTAGGCGCCGCGTTCTAAGCATCCAAGAGTCATTGTGGATCGCCGGTGAACGAAGTCTGTGAAGGTTTGGAAGTCTACCTTGAAGAATTACCAGAGTGATTGGGCGAGGACTTGGTGTCCTTAGCTCAAGGGGAATAAGGTGAAGACACGGTCTTCTGAGTTGAATCTCAGCCTCCCTAACCAGACGTACAGTTGTCACAGCAACTGAAACTGGTCCAACAAATTATTGTCTTCAATGAGTCACTGGTTTTATCCTTCCCATCCCTTTATTTACTGTTGGCCCTGGTGAAGTCATTGTATGATTGCATTATCTTTTGTCTTCACTGAATGACTGCTTGTTCTGATTGGCTTCATACTATCTTCCATCCTGATCTATACTGCCTAGCTGCTATTAGTCTTCGTGCTTTCATTTCATTGAATACTTGACTATGGCTTGCTTAGTATAGTCTACCTTCCGCTGCATGGTAATAGGTTTATTTCTATTGTTTGTCTTTGAAACTTCCATGTTTTGAAGACTTTCATAAAAATTGCTTAGTCACCCCCCTCTAGTCGATCACTAGCACTTTCAATTGGTATCAGAGGAAGGTACTCCCTTGTTCTGTGTGATTCGGTTTAACCACCTGGAGTTTTAACTATGTCGACTGTAGGGATAATCAAAGTCTCCACTGCGTGCCCAGTCTTCGATGGAACTGAATATCCCTACTGGAAGAATAAGATGCGCATGCATCTTGAAGCCATTGATGTCGACCTATGGTATGTCATCAAGAATGGTGTTCCCAAGGCAGGTGAAGGTGTCACCGCTGCTGATGTCAAGAAGTTCGTTCAACTGGACTCCACTGCCAAGAACATCATCTGTGGTCATCTGACCAAAGGACAGTATGGCCATGTGAGTGCTCTGGAAACATCTAAGCTAGTCTGGCACTAGCTTTCCAAGGTCAACGAAGGCGTATCAACCCAGAGAGATCAAAGAATCAGTGTCCTTTGCAACCTCTTCAACCGCTTCAAGAGAAACGACAATGAGAATGTTCATCTCACGTTTGATCGACTCACTGACATCACAAATGAGCTTCAAGCCCTCGGCGCTACAGAGATCACCAAGCATGAAGTCGTCAAGACACTCCTGAGATCACTTGACAGCTCGTTTGACACCCTAGCCCTGATAATTCAAGATCGCCCTGACTTCAAGACACTCAATCCGTCTGACATACTAGAAAGGCTCAACACACATGAGTTTGAGCTTTCTGAGAAAAGAGACATCTACGGTCCCAACTATGGGCGAACTCGTGCCCTGAAGGCAAAAGCTGTCTCCTCATCTGAAGAAGAATCTGACAACAGTTCTGATGATCCTGAAGACATTGGAAAGGAGCTTGCTATGCTTGTGAAGAAGTTCCAAAAATTCACCAAGAAGAAAGGCTTTAGAAAGTCTTCACGATCAAGCTCAAGGAATGATGAAGCTTCTGCTCATGACTATAAGAAGAGAACATGCCACAAGTGCAAGAAACCTGGCCATTACATCTCTGAGTGTCCACAGTGGGACAATGAGAACAACAAGAAGAAGAGGAGCAAGGAGTATGATTCTGACGACAAGAAGAAGAAGAAATACTCAAAGTCTTCTTCCAAGTCTTCCTCAAAGTCTTCAACACACAATAAGAGCTCATCTGGCAAGGCTCGTGCGTTCATTGGCAAGGAAATGGATTCAGAGGAGGAGTCTGCTTCTGAGGAGGCGGAGGTGGAATCCGAGGAGGAGTCCGATTCTGGCATTGAAAGTCTGGCTGCAGCCTACGTTGCCAAGTCCATCTTCAACATTGAAGACAATGACTCCATCACCGACGCCGATGCTAATGACCAGGACGACTCCGCTCCCACCTACTGCTTCATGGCACGCGGTGCCAAGGTAAACTCATGCACTACTCACTATCAAACATCTAGTGAAGATGACCCTGATTGTGGTTCCAAACCCAGCTACAAAACACTTGCTAAAATTGCAACTGAACAACAGAAAGCTATGGAACATATTCAAAAATTGTTAGACAAAAGCGATGACCTATTAGACGCTGAAATGACTCGATCTCAGTCCTTAATTGAAGACATAAAAAATCTTCATGTTAAGTATGAGTAACTTGAAAGTCGTCATGAAACGCTCTCAACAACTCATGAAAAGCTTTCCTATGATTATCTTCAAAGGAAGCAAGATCTTGAGAAATTGAGAGCGGCTCATGAAGACCTTCAAAAGGAAAACAAGTCACTTCGCGCCAAACAGATTGGTTCCACTCAGGAAGGATTTGAACCACCATGTCTTAAATGCATTGAGCGTGACAACGCTACTTGTGTTGTTGGATGTTCTACTACTGCTACTATTGAAATATCTTCAACTGTTGATGTGGTAACTAACCCCTCTGCTGAGGATACCACTGCTATTGCTGATGAAAATGTTAGGTTGAAGACATTGCTTGAAACAGGGATGTACAAAAGTCTCAAAGAGCATCAGACACTATGTGATGTCCTCAAAAGGCAGATCCTGAACCGAAACCCTAGGAAAGAGGGTCTTGGGTTCGAAAGGAAAATGAATGCTGATGGCTCTTACTGGAAACCTGAGCAGTACCCCAAAACCACTTGGGTTGCTGCAAAGGAACCTTCAGTGGATCCATCCACCCTGTCTGGCTTCACTTGTGCTAATCCCATTGTTATTGATGAATCCTTTGATGCAAACTATAAACTGTTTAAGAATCAGAATGGTGAAGTGTTTGCCAGGTATATTGGTACTAACTGCAGGAATGGGCCACCTATGAAGAAAGTCTGGGTGCCGAAAAAGTTGTTGGAGAATCTTCCTGTGAATGTCGTCATGACACCACAAGTGAAGAAGACAAATCCCAGACCACATGCTTCATATGGTCCAAAGGCTTCATACAGACAACAGACTCACCTGAGTCGCACTAATGCAAATGTTTTGCAGGGAAACCATACTCAGGCCTATGAATATGAGCGAGTTTCATCAAACCGCCATGTTCACAAGACCAAGAACTACTCTGCTTATTCTTATGAGTACTATTGTCCACCTGCAAGACTTTTTGCGAGGGATCCAAAGCCAAAGTTCTCAGATGCTGCACTTAGACTCATTGCTTTGAAGCCACCCTTGAAGATGTGGGTGCCTAAGAAAGCTTAACTCTCTTTTGCAGGGAAAGGTCTCCAGCCGAAAATCAAATTCGTCTGAAGCTATTGCTTGGGACCTTAAACATCTTGTAGGGCGCAACATCAAATGCCCAAATGGTCTTATTATGTATTTTGTTCCTGAGTCGTTTGCTACTTGCCCTATCAGTCCTAACCTTGATCTAAGCTTTCATAATCCACTTGCTCGTCAAATGTTTATGCTTCACCATTCTCTTCGTGAAGCCTATCCCCCTAACTGCACTGTAGGGTATGACACCAGCTGCTTCAGAATGGATTATTGATAGTGGGTGTACTAATCACATGACTGGCAAGCGAAGTCTTCTCAAGGACTCAACTTTACGTCCATCTGACAAGAGTCACATCACATTTGCTGATACTGGTAAAAGCAAGGTATTGGGTCTAGGTAGAGTTGCAATCTCGAGGGATCAACACATGGATAAAGTAATGCTTGTTGACTCCCTTGGCTTCAACTTAATGTCTGTCTCAATGCTTTGCGATTTAAACAAGACTGTGATATTTGGAAAATATTGTTGCCTTGTTCTAATGGAATCTGACAAGTCTCTAGTCTCCGAAGGGTATCGGAAGGATGATTTGTACGTGGTAGATTTCTCAGCAGGACCACAACTTGCAGTATGTCTTATAGCAAAAGCTTCTGAATGCTGGCTCTGGCATCGGAGGCTAGGGCATGCTGGCATGAGGAACTTGCACACTCTTGCAAAGAAGAAGCATGTCATAGGCATCGAGGGCGTCAAGTTCAAGAAGGATCACTTATGCGGTGCCTGTGAAGCAGGAAAGATGACGAGGGCCAAGCATCCCTCGAAGACAATCATGACAATGACTCAACCCTTCGAACTGCTCCACATGGACCTCTTTGATCCCACTCACTACTCAACTCTTACTACTACTGCTTGTCTCTATGGCTTTGTCATTGTTGATGATTATTCAAGATATACTTGGGTGCATATAATCCTCTACAAGACTGAAGTGCAGGATGTCTTCAGACGCTTCACCAATCGAGCCATGAACAACTATGGCGTCAAGATCAAGCACATTAGAAGTGACAATGGCACTGAATTCGAGAACACTGGCCTCGACACTTATCTTGATACTTTGGGCATCACTCATGAATTCTCAGCTCCGTACACGCCGCAGCAGAATGGCGTCGTGGAACGCAAGAACAGAACACTTATTGAGATGGCCCGGAAGATGCTCGATGAATACAAGACTCCAAGAAAGTTCTGGCCTGAAGCCATTGATACTACATGCCATATCATCAACCATGTTTATCTTCACAAGCTTCTGAGCAAGACATCCTATGAGCTCCTTACTGGCAAGAAGCCAAATGTCAGTTACTTCAAAGTATTTAGTGCCAGGTGCTGGATCAAGGATCCACATCACACTTTAAAATTTGCACCGAAAGCACATGAAGGTTTTATGCTTGGATATGGAAAGGATTCGCACTCCTACAGAGTCTTCAACCTCTTTCACTATAAAGTGGTTGAAACAGTGGATGTGCGGTTCGATGAGACTAATGGCTCGCAAGAGCACCTGCCAAATGTGCTAGCTGAAGCTCCATCTAGTGAAACCATCAAACTCATGGGAACTGGAGAAATCATATCGTCTGAAGCTCAGCCTGTAGAGGAACTCACCATCTCTGCACCAGATAAACCTAAAGACAATGCTCAGCCTGACAACAATCCTTCTAACAATGACAATGATCAGCAAGAGCAGAATCTTCGTCCTGTTCATCCTCGTGTTGCAAATGAAGTACAGATTGAGAGAGTAATTGATAGCATCAATGCACAAGGTCCACTCACTCGTTCAAGGGCAACACAACTCGCAAATTTCTGTGGGCAATTCGCATTCGTCTCAATATCTGAACCCAAGAAAGTGGATGAAGCCTTCATGGAACCTGAATGGATTCAAGCTATGCAAGAAGAGCTTCAACAGTTTGAGTTGAATAATGTATGGGAACTGGTTAAGCGTCCTGATCCTCGTAAGCACAATATAATAGGCACTAAATGGATATATCGCAACAAGCAAGATGATCATGGTCAAGTTGTCAGAAACAAAGCTCGTCTCGTTGCTCAAGGATACACTCAAGTTGAAGGAATTGACTTCGATGAAACATTTGCTCCTGTGGCTAGGCTTGAAGCTATATGCATACTGTTGGCCTATGCAAATCATCATAACATTCTTCTGTATCAAATGGATGTGAAGAGCGCTTTTCTCAATGGCAAGATTGAAGAAGAAGTGTATGTTGCATAACCGCCTGGCTTTGAAGATCCAAAACATCCTGACATGGTTTACAAGCTCAACAAGGCACTGCATGGCCTTAAATAAGCCCCTCGAGCTTGGTATGACACACTCAAAGACTTCCTGAAGAGCAAATGCTTCAAACCTGGTTCCCTGGATCCCAATCTCTTCACGAAGACATATGATGGTGAACTGTTTGTGTGCCAAATATATGTGGATGACATTATCTTCGGCTGCACTAACCAGAAATACAGTGAAGAGTTTGGATATATGATGCAAGAGCAATATCAGATGTCCATGATGGGTGAGCTAAAGTTCTTCCTTGGTATTCAAATACCTCAGCAACGCAACGACATCTTCATATCTCAAGAGAAATACCTCAAAGATTGCCTGAAGAAATTTGGAATGCAAGACTGCAAAGGCTACACGACGCCAATGCCAGCCAAACACCATCTGGGTCCCGACGACAATGGTAAAGAGTTCGATCAAAAGGTATACCACTCCATGATTGGTTCTTTGCTTTATTTATGTGCATCTAGGCCAGATATCATGCTTAGTGTTTGCATGTGTGCCCGGTTCCAAGCGGCACCAAAGGAATCACATCACTTAGCTCTGAAGCGAATTCTCAGATATTTGGCTCACACCCCAACACTAGGATTATGGTATCCAAAGGGCTCAGAGTTTGATCTAGTTGGATTCTCGGATGCTGATTATGCTGGTGACAAGGTGGATCGCAAGTCTACATCAGGCACATGTCATTTTCTGGGAGGATCACTTATATGTTGGTCTTCAAAGAAGCAGAACTGTGTATCTCTCTCCACTGCTGAATCTGAATACATTGCTGCTGGATCTTGCTGCGCTCAGCTTCTATGGATGAAGCAAACACTCAAATACTATAGCATTCATCTGAAGCAAGTACCACTCTACTGCGACAACGAGAGCGCCATCAAGATTACCAACAACCCAGTTCAGCACTCGAAGACAAAGCACATTGAAATTCATCACCACTTTCTCAGAGATCATGTTATGAAGGAAGATATTGATATCATACATGTCAACACTAAAGAGCAATTGGCAGATATCTTCACAAAGCTCTTGGATGAGAAGAGGTTTTGCAAGTTACGGTGTGAGCTAAATATCTTGGAATCCTCAAATGTCCTGTGATCAGGCACACATCCTAACACTTATGCATGTTGATGACTTAGATGTGCAACACACGAAGTAACATATGTCTTCAATCAATGAAGACTTGCATTCTGAGTGTGAATACATTAACATGGAATTTGACTCCAGAGCGCCACAAAAGTTGTGCGTCGTGTCTGGGTCTAATACTTCCTATACGGTGGGTAACGCCACCACAAAATTCTTCCCTAAGAAGTGTTTCTCACATGGCATTACATTTGCAAAGTCTTCGCTTTCTGTTTGTCTTCAATGTTAACATGACATCATGTTTATCTTCAACATACTGATTTGGTTTCTGTCCTCTACAACATTCACTTATAGCTATGGTTTCTTGCTGAATCTTTTGAACTAAGTGAATGTGATCGGACCCTAACCCCTCTATGCTTCTTTCCTAAGTCTATCTATCCAAATCATATGCATTCTATTGACACTGTCAAAATTTGTCAGCAGAAGACACAAAGACAAACAATAATACATTTTCAATGCTAAATCCTTTCACCTGAAACCCGGAGAAGTGGGAACGACCACCCGACAATTCAGGCGTGCGTGGGAACGTGGAATAACCTTTGATGTGTTACATGATAGCCACGTGTCCTTCAGATGTGAACCGCTAGGGGCAGCTGTGTAATAACACTGTGCCGTCCCTGTCCCTATATATACATGCCTCACCCCAGTCATTATCCTTTCTTCCACTCTTGCACAAACCCTAGCGCCACCGCTGGCCCTCGACGATGCCAGAGATGAAGCGCTTCGCTGCCGCGACCTCACCGACGTCGTCTTCACGCCGACCGCGGTCATCGTCTTCTCCGCCGTCGCTGTAGGTGTCCTCCGTCGCCAAGTTAGGGCACGAAAGATCGAACTGCTCGGCCTCCTCTCCCACTCCGTCTAGCAGTTCCTCGTGTGGTAAATAAAACCTCCTTTTTACGGTCCCTTTGATCCGATAGATTCATCCTTTTCTACCACAAGCAGTTTCTATTCACACAAGTTGGATCTATTTCATATTGCATCTCATAGTATGCCTAGTATGTTCACTTATGCTTCACAAAGTAGTTAGATTCCTCACTTGTACTTATTCGTGGATTCGTGCAAATTTGGAACCAACTCTCTATCTATGAGTGAATGTCTTCGCACTATGAGGTCAATGTCTTCTAAACTGATTTATCTTCAAAATCTTCTGAGAATGCATACAATCTCTTCCCTTTCCCTCGCACCTTAATGCTGTCACAGGTACATGTCCGTGGGAGAATCCCTTGGTTCTCATAGTCTGCATTCATTTGCAGAATTCTTATAGCATCATATAAATTCCCCTGAAGCCAGTTCTTGTCTGACCAGTAGACGGAAGACTTTGACAGTTTTGTAGCCTTCCAGTCTAAACTTCATGGCACCAGAAAAATCTGCAAGGAAGGGTGGCAGAACACGTCGTGGCAACACCTCAAGAGATTTGCCTCCAGACCTCTATGAGCTGTACAAGACAGATCTGGAGGAGGACTACAATCAGCGGAAAACTCGAATCCAATGGATTCGAAGATATTGGGCAGAATAGTGGTTCAAGTACAGGTTCGTGACCCAGGAGTATGCTGAGAAGAATGCCATCAAGCAACCGTGGGGAGACATCCTATACAAAGGTCTTCAACCCAGGTCCAGAGCTGAAGCCATTGAACAAGGCCTCTATACTTGCATGGTCCATGGACCTCAACCTGCAGATGCAGACCCATCGTCATTGCTATGGTGTCGTGACGACAATCTGTTCAAGTGCAACCTTCAGTTTGCCAGGAACTCGGCCAAAGAAAACAAGAAGTCGCGAGGATTAGACTTCAACCCAGGTCCCTCTGCTCCTCGTGTCGATGGCTCATGCGAAGCTGAACCCAATCTTGTTGGGCCCTTCTACAACCTGGAAGGTCTCATCACTCATATTATGGTTCAAGGGACAGTCGTGGATCAACTTGCAGACGATGCTGAATCTGACGAAGCACCTGCACCACCGAAGCAAAAGAAGCTGAAGAAGCCTAAAGCTTCAAAGCCTGCCCCTGCACCAAAGGTCTCACGGGCGAAGCCTCTGGCCACTACACCTCCTGAACACAGTGTGCAGTCTGAAGATCTGTCACGCATATCCAAGCCCTCCAAAGTGAAGATGCCCATGCAACCCACTAGCCAAGCCCTAACCCCTGCTGCTGTTCTACGAAATGAGAATGACGCCATTGATCTGTCCAGTGACGACGGTCTTGGCGATGACGCTCTTGAGCAGTTGATCAAGAGCAAGCAAGAGGCAGAAATCTTCAATGACCTTCCTCTCTTTGATGTTGAAATCATCAACACATTCATTGATGAGTGGTTTGACAGCCCAAATGTTAGCTTTGATGATTTTCAGCTTCCCGTTGGCCTCAGCGTCGCCTTCCATGGAGCCATTGCTGCTGAGCTGGCTCTAGCTCAGAAGATTGTTGAGCTGAAGCATAAGATAGACTATGAAAAGGCTCAGTTCAAGAAGCATATGGCCAAGCTCAATGTTGAAGACATTCAGAACTTCCATACCATGATGCATGAGCTTAAGGAAGCATTCCGAACCAAACGCGAAGAAGCCAAAGGTTCTCGTGAGCGCATGAAGGAGCTTGCTGCTAAATGTGTCCATGGATACAATGAAGCTGAAAAGTGCAAGGCCTTGGGGCGACCAGGCATCGACCCCAAAATGGCGGCCAAGAAGAAGAAGAAGCCAGCTGTGGCAGAATCCGAAGCATCAAGGCAGGAAGTACATCCAATTGTCTTCCCAGCCAGTATGACAGGCTCGAAGCGTAAGGTCCCCACAGTGGCTTCAGAACTGAAGAAAACAAAGGTAGCTGAAGCTAAAGCCAGAAAGCGCAAAACCAAGGGCACCACTGATGATGCTCCTCCAACTAAGAAACGCAAAACCAAGAAGAGTGATCGGGCTGCTCCCACAGAGCCCCTTGAGGTCGAGCCAATCTCAGTGTCTCGTCCTGCGTCTGAAAATTAAGAACGCCAAGTGATAGTTCATGAGCCTGCTTCTCCAGAGGCTCCTGAAGCTGAAGACAATCCAGCTGTTGACCCCACCGCACCTGAAGACATTGGTCCTCATGACAATGTTGAAGATGATGAAGTCCTTCCTCAGATCGAGCACCAATTGGTATCATCGCCTGTGCTCACGCACAATGAACTCATCAGCATTGGTCGTCCTCTGACGCCAACTGCTCAGGATGCATCATGGGCTGATCACCCACAACGACAAGACACTCCAAGTTCTCCCCAACCGCAAGCTACCTCACCAGTGCAAGATGACGATGACTTTGAGGCCCAGCACACTCCATCTCCACAAGCGTCGCCAGCATTACGCAGGCTTCGCAAAGGACCAAGGCCCCAAGTCACTCCCACTATGCATGTATCTGAGTCTGAAGCCAAAATGGATGAAGATATTCCGGCTGCATCAGCCGATGAACAAGAAGAACCAAGAGTTGAAGCAGATAGAGTTGCTCCATCCCCGTCCCACCAAGATCTTGTTCTCGAGGAGAACATGTCCGACCCTCCAGCTTCTGAAGTGGAGGTTAACAATCCTGAGGCGGCCACTAACATTACCGCTGAAGCCAATGACGTTGTCATGGCTGAAACTAATGCGGCGCCTAAAGCTACTGCTATGCCAGAAGTCCAAGCGCCTAAAGCCACTGCAGCACCCGAAGCCAATACTGAAGCACCTGAGGTACAAGCACCTGAAGCAAATGTGGCCCCTGAAGCTCCTGTCAACGACAATGCCAATGCTCCTGTTCCCCCTCCAAGACCTCATACAATTGAGCTGGCATTTGATCATGGTCAGCCCGTTATGGTCCGCTGGCCCATTCTGGTTCCTCCACCTGCTGCGGGTCCACAATTTGAATATCATGTCGAGCATAGACCTCAAGTCCAAAAGCCCAAGCCAAGACTTCCATGATTCCTAGGCACTGCAAATTCACCTGGGGTCTTCAATGTGAATGGCTTCGTGGCACATAACACCTTCTTCAACAGCGCCAAGAACCCTTATACCAAACCTCGAATTTCATCAGACCGGTTCTGGAGCTATCAGCAGCGCAACTACTATTCCTGCATCCTATACAATCAAGGGCGCATATTTCCACATATGCGCCTCGACTCTTAAGCTATAGCTGGCCTGCCCTGCCTTGAAGAAGCGTTGGATTGCTTCAGAGATGCTGGACTGCTGCAGTTTGTCACCGATAAGGAACACTGGAATGAAGAGCTTCTGCTCCAGTTCTATGAAACTCTTCACATTCGAGGTTACAATAGGGATCCAAAGACTTGGGTCCTTGAGTGGATGACAGGCAATGTACATCATGAAGCCAAAGCTCTTGATATCATTGAGCTCACAGGCCTACCCACTCCTGGTGAATACTATGAACCAGGTTGTCAACAACACCAGAATGCCTTGGAAAACATTTTTCAGAAGCCAAAACCCAACATGAGTCAAATGCTGAGCATGATGAAGCCTCTGCCTCACGATGCTGAATACCCATCTGAATTCTTTGTTGAAGACCTAGAGTACCTTCCTCGCACCATTTACCATATCATTAGGAAGACTCTATGGCCTTTCAAAGGACATTCATCTGCAATGAAGCTTGAAGGGGCAATGAAGACTTTGGTTTTATATATCTTCAATGGCATCATCTTCAATGCTCAAGACTTCTTCATCAGGCAGTTGGCTGCATCTGGCTCCGACATTTTTGGGTTGAAATTCTATGCTCCATGGGTCATGCGTCTTATCAAGCGTCACTCTGCCTTCAACTATCAGCCATCTGCGCGCAATCATCTTATATTCTTGCCAGAGGTTGATTTGTCCATTGAAGCTATTTACCCAGAGCCTGCTAAGGATCCCATTTATCTTCACAATGTTGATCACCAAAGCTTCACCCAGCCTGTTGAAGGAATTCCAGCGGTTTCTCGTGTTTATCCCCTTGCTGGCAACACACGTGCCCCTTGCGCTCAAACTGACGCCACTGGTAGCACCATTGCGCAAAGGCCTCAAAGGTGATCTCATGTCCTAAATGACCAAGAGCTTCTCATCATGCTACACCAGAAACAGGACAAACATCACGACTGGCTTAAGCGTCAGATGCAAAGCCTCTTGGTGGATGTCATCCGCATTCACAATCTTGCCACCAAAAATGCCTTTGTCACTCATGAAACCTGTCGGAGGTCGTGGAAGACTTTGACATTACTTAGTGCTGAAGCTGATCTGCAAGACGATGGCTTCACTGAACGGTTCAAGTTTGACTCAACTCCTCCCAGGAATGCTCACTTGCGTCGAACTCCATCACTTGAAGACTCTGACTATTCGTCCTCAGCTGCGACAGTGAATGCCAGAGTCATCGATGACCAAGATGGTGCAACTTCACCTCCTCCAACTTCAGCGCGTGTCGACAATGCACCAAGTTCTTCTGCACCATCGGATCTCAACGACGACCCTGCTGCCTCGCCTGCACCTCATGGGAACGAGTAGGCGCTGTATGTCTTCAAACATTTTTGGTCCTTACTGACAAAAGGGGGAGAAGCATATGAGTTGATAGTCTTCAAGCGGGTCCATATGGGTGGTTGCTTTACCCTTTGCTACTTTTGCCAAGTGTTTACAACTCTTGCTTTTTGATACATTTGGTTATTTGAGTTGTAACACTTAAACTCGATGGTCGTCTGCTACTTATTTGCTATTCTGTGATGCGATGATAAATTCGGCATGTTCGATGATAAATTCCTCACTTAGGTCATTTTGCAGACGTCCATTTTTCATTATGCATGTCATTATCTTCGTTACATCATATCATGCATGATCAATTGTCATCAAAGGTTGAAGAGGATCTCCACAAGTACAACCTGCCATGTGCATTGGCATTCCAAGAGCAAAGTACTTATATGCACATCTTCAGGGGGAGCCTTTGCAACTTATGAAGACAATACCCTATCCTTTACAATTTCACATATTTTATTCCCCGTTGAAAACTTCAACCAGTTTGTCATCAATCACCAAAAAGGGGGAGATTGTAAGTGCATCCAGTGCCACCCCTAGTTGGTTTTGGAGTATTGACGACAAACCTGGTTGAGGGACTAGTGTGTTTGTGAGAATTGCAGGATAACACATGTAGAAGTCCCTCATTGATTCGGTTTTCCTACCAGAGATGACCCCTAAAAATGTATGAAGACATTGAAGTCAAAGGTGGTATGTGAAGACATTCACATTGAAGACTATGACAAGAGAAGACACCGCGTGAAGACTATGGAGCGCGAAGACTTAGTTGTTTCGTCGTTCTTTTTCTTCTTTGTTGAGTCATAGGAACCACCGTACTGTTAAGTGGGGTCCAAGAGAACCCGTCAGAATGACTGAAGTGATGCTTAACCAAAATCTTATGTCTTCGAGTGAAGACTATGAGAGCAAATCTTATTCAGAGTTGGATAAGTCAGCTTTGCTTGTAGCCCAAGTAAAGTTGCCGTGTGTGTTTGAAATATGACCGTTGGAACATGTGTCAGTTCCTTAGTGACCCAGGGTCATTTCGGACAAATCAGGTCGGGTTGCCTAGTGGATATAAATAGCCCACCCCCTACAACCATAAACGGTTGGCTGCTTAGAGTTAGTATATGGCTTTTGTCGTTTGAGAGCAACCCACCTCGAAGCTTTTGAGAGAAAATTCCTTGCGAGGATAAAGCCCTAAACACCCAGAGCCAAAGAGTGTTAGGCATCACTTAAGTCTTCCTGTCTGTTTGATCTGAAGACTTATTACACGTGAGGACTGTGAATCCTCCAGCCGGTTAGGCGTCGCGTTCTGAGCATCCAAGAGTCATTGTGGATCGCCGGTGAACAAAGTATGTGAAGGTTTGGAAGTCTACCTTGAAGACTTACCAGATTGATTGGGCGAGGACTGGGTGTCCTTAGCTCAAGGGGAATAAGGTGAAGACACGGTCTTCTGAGTTGAATCTCAGCCTCCCTAACCAGACGTACAGTTGTCATAGCAAATGAAACTGGTCCAACAAATTATTGTCTTCAATGAGTCACTGGTTTTATCCTTCCCATCCCTTTATTTACTGTTGGCCCTGGTGAAGTCATTGTATGATTGCATTATCTTTTGTCTTCACTGAGTGACTGCTTGTTCTAATTGGCTTCATACTATCTTCCATCCTGATCTATACTGCCTAGCTGCTATTAGTCTTCGTGCTTTCATTTCATTGAATACTTGACTATGGCATGCTTAGTGTAGTCTACTTTCCGCTACATGGTAATAGGTTTATTTCTATCGTTTGTCTTTGAAACTTCCATGTTTTGAAGACCTTCATAAAAATCGCCTATTCACCCCCCCCCCCTCTAGTCGATCACTAGCACTTTCAGGTAGTCCATCCCATCGAAGGTAGGACACCCAGCAGAAACCTTGATCATACCTACGGTCGACATAACTAAATCTCCAGGCGGTTAAACCAAAATCACACAGAACAAGGGAGTACCTTGCTCTAATACCAATTGAAAGTGCGTTATATCGACTAGAGGGGGGTGAATAGGCAATTTTTATGAATTCTTCACTGAGGAATTTCAGGGTAAGGAAATTCCTGAGTGAAGAACTACTTGCAGCGGAATAAGTACTCAGAAGTAAACATAATAGTGCATGAGCTTGGTCTTCATGGTGAAATGAAAACAAACACAGAGTACAGAAAGCGTAAACACAGGATAACATAGAATGAAGACAAACCGACTGAAGAAATTGAACTGAGGAAATAAAGAAAGTCTTCAGTCAAAGTCTTCAAACAGATATGAACAAACACACAACACAGAAATGAGGAAATGAAAGGGTTGAGGAAATGGAACCAGGTAGCTTGGTGAAGACAATGATTTGGTAGACCAGTTCCAACTATTGTGACAGTTGTACGTCTGGTTAGGGCGGCTAGGTATTTAAACCTGAGGACACATATTCCCGGACACCCAGTCCTGAACACGCAGCTCAGGACACTCAGTCCTCACCGTATTCCCCTTGAGCTAAGGTCACACAGACCTCGCCCAATTACTCGTGGTAAGTCTTCAGGTGACTTCCAAACCTTCATAGACTTGGTCACTCGGCGATCCATAATTTCCTCTTGGATGCTCTAGACCATGACGCCTAACCGTCTGGAAGATGCACAGTCTTCAAAGGTAACAGGCGTCGGATCCATGCAGGATAAATCTCTTCAGTGATGCTCAATCACTTGGGGTTTGTAGGTGTTTGGGTTTTGGGTTTTCTTCACTTGACGATTTTCACTCAAAGTCCTCGGAGGATGGGATGCTCTCAAATGACAAGTGTCAGTTTCTCTCGGAGCAGTCAACCAGCTAGTGGTTGTAGGGGGTGACTATTTATAGCCTAGGGAGCATCCCGACATGATAAGACATAAATGCCCTTTAATGATATGACCGTTAGGTGGGTAGATATTTTGGGACAGCTTGCGCATAGCACAGCAACGGTCGGAATTTTGAGTATCAAATTCCTCAGGGCTATCATGTTCCTCACTGTGTAGACAATCCGCACTGGCAAATTCCTAACTCCTCAGTCAGAACAAATTCCTCAGAGACGAGAAGAACTTCGTCTCTGTCACTGAAGAAATTGACTGAGTTGTATGAGATTTCCAATGGCTTCACTCAAAGGGATTGGTAGGTGTAGGATTTGAGTTGAGCATCACTTGGAAATTTTTCCTTAGTATTTCCTCGACCCCTTTAACAGTACAGTGTTTCCTATGACTCAAGAAAGAGAAAATGAAACTACGAAAACAAAAGTCTTCACGCTTCATGTTCCTTGAATGAATACCAAGTCTTCAGGATTACACCAATTTCTTCACTTTCAAAGTCTTCAGAAAGTCTTCAGAAATACAAAGTCTTCAGTCGAAGAACTTCATTTTTAGGGGCCGACTTTCTCTGTAAATATCAAACTCCTCATAAACTTCTAGACCTGCGTACACTCACAAACGCATCAGTCCCTTAACCTATAAGTCTTCAATACACCAAAATCACTAAGGGGCACTAGATGCACTTACACAATGGTTTAGGAAGAGTCCAATCGTTATCATTACTCAATACATTATTCAATAGTTCTTTAGCTTGTTCAACAGTTCGTTCCCTGGAAAAACAACCAACACAACCATCTAAGTAGTCCCTAGAAGCATCAGTTAGTCCATTATAAAATATATCATGTATTTCATTTTTCTTGAGAGGATGATTAGGCAAAGAATTAAGTAATAGGAGAAGAATTCCCCAAGCTTGTGGGAGATTCACTTTTTCAATTTGCACAAAGTTAAATATTTCTTGTAAAGCAGCTTGTTACTTATGAGCGGGAAAATATTTTTCAGAAAAGTAATATATCATATCCTGGGGACTACGCACACAACCAGGAGCAAGAGAATTATACCATGTCTTAGCATCACCCTTAAACGAGAAAGGAAATAACTTAAGAATATAGTAGTAGCGAATTTTATGCTCATGAGAAAATAGGGTGGCTATATCATTCAGTTTAGTAAGATGTGCCACAATAGTTTCAGATTCATAACCATGAAAAGGATCAGATTCGACCAAAATAATTAACTCAGGATCGACAAAGAATTTATAATCCTTGTTAGAAACAAAGATAGGTGAAGTAGCAAACTTAGGATCATATTGCATTCTAGCATTCAAAGATATTTCTTTCAACTTGACTAGCAATTTCTTAAGATCATCTCTATCCTTGCAAGCAAGAAAATCCCTAGCTACATCTCCGTCCATAACATAACCCACAGGAATACCAGGCACTTCATATCTAGGAGTGCTAGGTCTATTAGGTGTTTCAAAGTTTTCAATTTCAGTAATTTCATCAGTTTTAGAAATATCATCAGTTTCAACATTCTCAATTTCATTAACCCCTCACAAGTTGTTCATCAAGAAATTCATCTAGTGGCATAGTCTTATCCAGCAAAGTACTAGCATCATCATAAACATCATTCATAGCATAAGTAGCATCATCAATTACTTGCGAAATATCAGAATTAATAGCGGGTGTAGGTGTCGCAAGCTTACTCAAAGCAGAAGGTGAATCAAGTGCAGAGCTAAATGGCAGTTCCTTACCTCCCCTCGTCTCAGAGGGAAAAATCTTGGTTCTGGTATCTTTAAGATTATTCATAGTGATCAACAGATATAAATCCCAAGTGACACAGCAAATAGAGCTATGCTCCCCGGCAACGGTGCTAGAAAAAGGTCTTGATAACCCACAAGTATAGGGGATCACAACACCCAAATTTATTGATTCAACACAAGGGGAGCCAAAGAATATCCGTGAGTATTAGCAGTTGAGTTGTCAATTCAACCACACTTGAAAGACTTAATATCTGCGGCAAAGTATTTAGAGTATGATAGTAACGGTAACAGCGGCAATAGCAAAGTAGTGATTGTAATGGTAGCAACGACAAAAGTAACATAGCGAAGATCAACATGTGAAAAGCTCATAGCCATTGGATCAACGATGGATAATTGTGTTGGATAATATTCATCATGTAGCAGTTACAACCTAGGGCGACACATAACTAGGTCCAATTCATCAATTTAATGTAGGCATGTATTTCGCATATAGTCATACGTGCTTATGGAAAAGAATGCATGACATCTTTTGTCCTACCCTCCCGTGGTAGCGGGGTCCATAAGGAAACTAAGGGATATTAGGCCTCCTTTTAATAGAGAACGGAACAAAGCATTAGCACTTAGTGAATACATGAACTCCTCAAACTACGATAATCACTAGAAAGAATCCCAATTATTGTCACCTTGGGTTATGTGGATCATAACTCGTAATAGGTGTCTAAAAATTGCAAGATAGGATCAAGAACACACATGTATTCATGAAAACATAATAGGTTCACATCTAAAATCATGGCACTCAGCCCCTAGTGACAAGCATCAAGCATAGAAAAGTCATAGCAACATCAATCTCAGAACATAGTGGATACTAGGGATCAAGCCCTAATAAAACTAACTCGATTATATGATAAATCTCATCCAACCCATCACCATCCAGCAAGCCTATGAAGGAATTACTCACTCCCGGCGGTGAGCATCATGAAATTGGCGATGGAGGAATGTTGATGATGACAATGGTGACGGATTCCACCCTCCAGAGCCCCAAACAGACTCTAGATCAGCCCTCCCAGTGAAGAACAGGAGGTGGCGGTGGCTCCGTATCGTAAAACGCGATGAATCATGCTCCCTGATTTTTCCTTCACGAATAGGTATATATGGAGTTGGAGTTAGGGTTGCAGTAGCCCCGGGGGGCCACAAGCCTGGGAGGCGCGCCCTGGGGGTAGGCGCGCCCCTAGAGCTTGTGGCTCCTGAGTGGCCCCACTGTGGTACCTTTTTCTGTTAATATTTTTTATATATTCCACAAAAATTCTTCGTAAATTTTCAGGTCAATCCGAGAACTTTGATCTCTGCACAAAAATAACACCATGGCAATTCTGCTGAAAACAGCGCCAGTCCGGGTTAGTTCCATTCAAATCATGCAAATTAGAGTCCAAAACAAGGGCAAAAGAGTTTGGAAAAGTAGATACGATGGAGACGTATCATCCTTGCACGAGAGAGGCTGGTAATTGGGATTCCTAGTCCCATATATCAAAAAGAAAAATATATAATAAAACAAAAGCTCCCCCTGGAAAGTTGAAAGTTTGGAGGGCACCCGTGAATTCCACTAGCCATGGCTTGTGTTTGAATGGTTCAGGGGGAGTTAAACTTTTCATTTCCGCATGGGAACCACCGATAATGTGTTTAGCATGGAAGATATTGAATACCTTAGTCATGACGTTATCAGGAAAGGCACACCACTCAAAATGTATTCATCTCTATTTTAAGCAATGAGCTCTCGCACCTCTGCAAATCCATGCTTAGGGCTTACCTTTTCTGTTAATTTTATTTTTGTTGAGTCAATTTCTTATTCCAACATTAGTCATGACGTAGACAGGAAAGGCACACCACTCAAAATGTATTCATCTCTATTTTAAGCAATGAGCTCTCGCACCTCTGCAAATCCATGCTTAGGGCTTATCTTTTACCTTTTCTGTTAATTTTATTTTTGTTGAGTCAATTTCTTATTCCAACCTATTATTTAGTTGGCAAGCATCATGTGGTGGGAAAAGATATATGCACAAATGGCCATTCCAATATTTTGATCATGGCTTATTATTGTTGACTATTATCTCTATGATAAATGAGTTAGGAGGCAAAACATCAAGCCCCGATCTTTCTCTGTGTTCGGTGGATGATATTTGTTCTAAAAATATGCTTTGAGTACTAGCAATCATAGAAGACTATATGATAATTGGGTATGTGGAGCTCTTACTTAGACTTTGCTGATAATGAAGTGCATTAAAATTGTTGGGTGACTAAGAACATAGGTTGGTAAGTTTCAAGAGAATGCATTGTTTGAACCATAACATGTGAATTGATTGCTACTTTATCATGATAAGTTTTATGAGAAAGAGTTGTTGTTAAGATGTGATGACCTACAAGTATAGTGGATCAATCGTAGTCCTTTCGATAGGCAAGAGTGTTGAAACCAACAAGGAGAAGAAGGAAATGGCAAGTGGTTTTTAGCAAGGTAATCTCTGCAAGCACTGGAATTATAAGTAACGAGTAGTTTGATAGCAAAATAGTTTGTGATGAGCAAACAACGATAATGGCAAATAAAGTGCAGCAAGGTAACCCAATCCTTTTGTGGCAAATGACATGACAAAACAACCTCCTATAATAAGCAAAGCGTTCTTGAGGGTTGATACATCCATTTTGAATCATGCTTTTATATCGATATTTATCGCAGTATGGACTGTTATTTCACTTTATATCACAATACTTATGGCTATTCCCTGTTATTTTACAAGGTTTACATAAGGAGGGAGAATGCCGGCAGCTGGAATTCTGGACTGGAAAAGGAGAAAATATTAGAGACCTATTCTGCGCAACTCCAAAAGTCCTGAAACTCCACGGAATGTCTTAAAATAAATAAAGAAATATCCATGCCAAAGATGAAGGCCAGGGCCCCACACCCTTCTCACGAGGGTGGGGGGCGCGCCCCCTACCTCGTGGGCCCCCTGGTGGCTCTCCGATGCCCATCTTCTCCTATATGAGGTCTTTCGATGAGAAAAAATAAGGAGGAACTTTTCGGGACGAGACTCCGCCGCCACGAGGCGGAACCTTGGCGGATCCAATCTAGAGCTCCGGCAGAGCTATTTTGCCGGGGATACTTCCCTCCCGGAGGGGGAAATCATCACCATCGCCATCACCAACGCTCCTCTCATCGGGAGAGGGCAATCTCCATCAACATCTTCACCATCACCATCTCATCTCCAAACCCTAGTTCATCTCTTGTATCCAATTCTTGTCTCAAAGTCCGGGATTGGTGCTAGTAGGTTGCTAGTAGTGTTGATTACTCCTTGTAGTTGATGCTAGTTGGTTTAATTGGTGGAAGATCATATGTTCAAATCCTATATGCATATTATTACCCCTCTGATTTTGAACATGAATATGCTTTGTGAGTAATTACGTTCGTTCCTGAGGACAAGGGAGAAGTCTTGCTATGAGTAGTCATGTGAATTTGGTATTCGTTTGATATTTTGATAAGATGTATGTTGTCTAGCCTCTAGTGGTGTTATGTGAACGTCGACTACATAACACTTCACCATTATTTGGGCCTAGAGGAAGGCATTGGGAAGTAATAAGTAGATGATGGGTTGCTAGAGTGATAGAAGCTTAAACCCTAGTTTATGCGTTGCTTCGTAAGGGGCTGATTTGGATCTATATGTTTCATGCTATGGTTAGGTTTACCTTAATACTTTTTGTCACGACCGGATTTTCTAGACATTGATTTCCAGAAAATGGCCGTTGTACTCACCAGCCCCAGGATAACTGTTAGCTGATGAGGCACCAACTTGGTACAGAAATTCCAAGCAAAATACAACATATATAGTACAAGACCATTCTGGCCTGTGAGTACAACAAAAGGTTTCTGGTGGTTGATGGCGGAAGCGGTTTGTGGATCGTCAGCGTATAGGGGACTCCATTTCCCACAGGAACAGCTGACCAGGTTAACTCCTATCTTCGCGAGGCTGCTATCACCATTACGTGGGTTCCGGAGCTGTCACCGCAACGCTCCTCTCCAAGCAGAAATCTGTTGGAGAACGTTGCAGAAAATTAAAATTTTTCCTACGGTTTCACCAAGATCCATCTATGAGTTCATCTAAGCAACGAGTCAAGGGAGAGAGTTTGCATCTACATACCACTTGTAGATCACGAGCGGAAGCTTGCCAAGGAGATGGCGATGATGGAGTCGTACTCGAACGTGATTCGGATCACCGATGTCCTAGTGCTGAACGGACAGCACCTCCGCGTTCAACACACGTACGGGACGGGAGACGTCTCCTCCGTCTTGATCCAGCAAGGAGGAAGGAGAGGTTGAGGAAGGCAGCTCCAATGGCAGCACGACGGCATGGTGCAGTTGACGCGGCAGTATTCCGACAGGGCTTCACCAAGCACGTACGGAGGAGGAGATGTGTTGGGGAGGGGAGGGGCTGCGCCTTGAGTATTGGTGTGTTGCAGCCCTCCCCTCACCCCTCTATATATAGGGGAAAGGGCAAGGGGGGCCGTCCCTCTAGGGAAAACCCTAGGGGGGGCGGCGGCCAAGGGGTGGGGGGCTTGCCCCCAAGCAAAGGGGGTGCGCCCCCTTTAGGGTTTCCCCCCCCCACCCCTAGGCGCATGGGCCCAAGGAAGGGGGCGCGCCAAGCCCACTAGGGGCTGGCTTCTATACCCACGCAGCCCAAGTGGCCCCCCGGGAGGGGTGGCCCCTCCCGGTGGACCCTCGGAACCCTTCCGGTGGTCCCGGTACAATACCGGTATAACCCCGAAACTTTCCGGTGCCCGTTTAACAACTTCCCATATATAAAACTTTACCTCCGGACCATTTCGGAACTCCTCGTGACGTCCGGGATCTCATCCGAGACTCCAAACAACATTCGGTAGTCACATACTAGTCTTCCTAACAACCCTAGCGTCACCGAACCTTAAGTGTGTAGACCCTACGGGCTCGGGAGACATGCAGACATGACCGAGACCACTCTCGGGCAATAACCAACAGCGGGGTCTGGATACCCATGTTGGCTCCCACACGCTCCTCGATGATTTCATCGGTTGAACCACGATGTCGAGGATTCGATCAAACCCTGTATACAATTCCCTTTGTCAATCGGTACGTTACTTGCCCGAGACTCGATCGTCGGTATCCTAATACCTTGTTCAGTCTCGTTACCGGCAAGTCACTTTACTCGTACCGTAATGCATGATCCCGTGGCCAACACATTGGTCACCTTGAGCTCATTATGATGATGCATTACCGAGTGGGCCCAGAGATACCTCTCCGTCATACGGAGTGACAAATCCCAGTCTCGATCCGCATAAAACAATAGATACTTTCGGAGATACCTGTAGTGCACCTTTATAGTCACCCAGTTACGTTGTGACGTTTGATACACCCAAAGCACCCCTACGGTATCCAGGAGTTACACGCTCTCATGGTCAAAGGAAGAGATACTTGACATTGGCAAAGCTCTAGCAAACGAACTACACGATCTTTGTGCTATGCTTAGGATTGGGTCTTGTCCATCACATCATTCTCCTAATGATGTGATCCCGTTATCAACGACATCCAATGTCCATAGCCAGGAAACCATAACTATCTGTTGATCACAACGAGGTAGTCAACTAGAGGCTCACTAGGGACATATTGTGGTCTATGTATTCACACGTGTATTATGATTTCCGGATAATACAGTTATAGCATGAATAAAAGACAATTATCATGAACAATGAAATATAATAATACTTTTATTATTGCCTCTAGGGCATATTTCCAACAGTCTCCCACTTGCACTAGAGTCACTAATCTAGTTACATTGTGATGAATCGAACACCCATAGAGTTTTGATCATGTTTAGCTCGCGAGAGAGGTTTAGTCAACGGATCAGCGACATTCAGATCCGTATGTACTTTGAAAATTTCTATGTCTCCATCTTGAACATTTTCACGGATGGAGTTGAAATGACGCTTGATGTGCCTGGTCTTCTTGTGAAACCTGGGCTCCTTAGCAAGGGCAATAGCTCCAGTGTTGTCACAGAAGAGTTTGATTGGCCCCGACGCATTGGGTATGACTCCTAGGTCGGTGATGAACTCCTTCACCCAAATAGCTTCATGCGCTGCCTCCGAGGCTGCCATGTACTCCGCTTCACATGTAGATCCCGCCACGACGCTCTGCTTGCAGCTGCACCAGCTTACTGCTCCACCATTCAACATATACACGTATCCGGTTTGTGACTTAGAGTCATCCAGATCTGTGTCGAAGCTAGCATCGACGTAACCCTTTACGACGAGCTCTTCGTCACCTCCATAAACGAGAAACATGTCCTTTGTCCTTTTCAGGTACTTCAGGATATTCTTGACCGCTGTCCAGTGTTCCTTGCCGGGATTACTCTGGTATCTTGCTACCAAACTTACGGCAAGGTTTACATCAGGTCTGGTACACAGCATGGCATACATAATAGATCCTATGGCTGAAGCATAGGGGATGACACTCATCTCTTCTTTATCTTTTGCCGTGGTCGGTGACTAAGCTGAGCTCAATCTCACACCTTGTAACATAGGCAAGAACCCTTTCTTGGACTCATCCATTTTGAACTTTTTCAAAATCTTATCAAGGTATGTGCTTTGTGAAAGACCTATGAGGCGTCTCGATCTATCTCTATAGATTTTGATGCCTAATATATAAGCAGCTTCTCCAAGGTCCTTCATTGAAAAACATTTGTTCAAGTAGGCCTTAATGCTGTCCAGAAATTCTATATTATTCCCCATCAAGAGTATGTCATCCACATATAATATGAGAAATGCTACAGAGCTCCCACTCACTTTCTTGTAAACGCAGGCTTCTCCATAAGTCTGCATAAACCCAAACGCTTTGATCATCTCATCAAAGCGAATATTCCAACTCCGAGATGCTTGCACCAGCCCATAAATGGATCGCTGGAGCTTGCATACTTTGTTAGCGTTCTTAGGATCGACAAAACCTTCTGGCTGCATCATATACAGCTCTTCCTTAAGATGCTTGTTAAGGAATGCCGTTTTGACGTCCATCTGCCATATCTCATAATCATAGTATGCGGCAATTGCTAACATGATTCGGACGGACTTAAGCTTCGCTACGGGAGAGAATGTCTCGTCGTAGTCAATCCCTTGAACTTGTCGATAACCCTTAGCGACAAGTCGAGCTTTATAGATGGTAACATTTCCATCCACGTCCGTCTTCTTCTTAAAGATCCATTTGTTTTCTATCGCTCGCCGATCATCGGGGAAGTCAGTCAAAGTCCATACTTTGTTTTCATACATGGATTCTATCTCGGATTTCATGGCTTCTAGCCATTTGTTGGAATCTGGGCCCGCCATCGCTTCTTCATAGTTCGAAAGTTCACCGTTGTCTAACAACATGATTTCCAGGACAGGGTTGCCGTACCACTCTGGTGCGGAACGTGTCCTTGTGGACCTACGAAGTTCAGTAGCAACTTGATCCGAAGTACCTTGATCATCATCATTGGTTTCCTCTTCAGTTGGTGTGGGCATCACAGGAACATTTTTCTGAGCTGCACCACTTTCCCGTTCGAGAGGTAGTACTTCATCGAGTTCTACTTTCCTCCCACTTACTTCTTTCGAGAGAAACTCTTTTTCCAGAAAGCATCCGTTTTTGGCAACAAAGATCTTGCCTTCGGATCTTAAGTAGAAGGTATACCCTACAGTTTCCTTAGGGTATCCTATGAAGATGCATTTTTCCGACTTGGGTTCGAGCTTTTCAGGTTGAAGTTTCTTGACATAAGCATCGCATCCCCAAACTTTTAGAAACGACAGCTTAGGTTTCTTCCCAAACCATAATTCATACGGTGTCGTCTCAACGGATTTAGACGGTGCCCTATTTAAAGTGAATGTAGCTGTCTCTAGAGCGTATCCCCAAAATGATAGCGGTAAATCGGTAAGAGACATCATAGACCGCACCATATCCAATAGAGTGCGATTACGACGTTCGGACACACCGTTTCGCTGAGGTGTTCCAGGCGGCGTGAGTTGTGAAACGATTCCACATTTCCTTAAGTGCGTGCCAAATTTGTGACTTAAATATTCTCCTCCACGATCTGATCATAGGAACTTTATCTTTCGGTCACGTTGATTCTCCACCTCATTCTGAAATTCCTTGAACTTTTCAAAGGTCTCAGACTTGTGTTTCATTAAGTAGATATACCCATATCTACTTAAGTCGTCAGTGAGAGTGAGAACATAACGATATCCTCCGCGAGCCTCAATGCTCATTGGACCGCACACATCGGTATGTATGATTTCCAACAAGTTGGTTGCTCGCTCCATTGTACCGGAGAACGGAGTCTTGGTCATTTTGCCCATGAGGCATGGTTCGCATGTGTCAAATGATTCATAATCAAGAGACTCCAAAAGTCCATCAGCATGGATCTTCTTCATGCGTTTGACACCAATGTGACCAAGGTGGCAGTGCCACAAGTATGTGGGACTATCGTTATCAACTTTACATCTTTTCGCATCTACACTATGAACATGTGTAATATTACGCTCGAGATTCATTAAGAATAAACCATTGACCATCGGAGCATGACCATAAAACATATCTCTCATATAAATCGAACAACCATTATTCTCAGACTTAAATGAGTAGCCATCTCGAATTAAACGAGATCCAGATACAATGTTCATGCTCAAACTTGGCACTAAATAACAATTATTAAGGTTCAAAACTAATCCCATAGGTAAATGTAGAGGCAGCGTGCCGACGGCGATCACATCGACTCTGGAACCATTCCCGACGCGCATCATCACCTCGTCCTTCGCCAGTCTCCGTTTATTCCGCAGCTCCTGCTGTGAGTTACAAATATGAGCAACGGCACCAGTATCAAATACCCAGGAGTTACTACGAGTACTCGTAAGGTACACATCAATTACATGTATATCAAATATACCTTTGGTGTTGCCGGCCTTCTTATCCGCTAAGTATTTGGGGTAGTTCCGCTTCCAGTGACCCTTCCCTTTGCAATAAAAGCACTCAGTCTCAGGCTTGGGTCCATTCTTTGACTTCTTCCCGGCAACTGGCTTACCGGGCGCGGCAACCTCCTTGCCGTCCTTCTTGAAGTTCTTCTTACCCTTGCCCTTCTTGAACTTAGTGGTCTTATTGACCATCAACACTTGATGTTCTTTCTTGATTTCAACCTCTGCTGACTTCAGCATAGAAAATACTTCAGGAATGGTCTTTACCATCCCCTGCATATTGTAGTTCATCACAAAGCTCTTGTAGCTTGGTGGGAGCGACTGGAGGATTCTGTCAATGACCGCCTCATCTGGGAGGTTAATATTTAGCTGGGTCATACGGTTGTGTAACCCAGACATCTTCAGGATGTGTTCACTGACAGAACTGTTTTCCTCCATCTTACAACTGTAGAACTTGTCGGAGACATCATATCTCTCGACCTGGGCGTGAGCTTGGAAAACTAGTTTCAGCTCTTCGAACATCTCATATGCTCCGTGATGCTCAAAACGCTTTTGGAGCCCCGGTTCTAAGCTGTAAAGCATGTCGCACTGAACGAGGGAGTAATCATCAGCACGAGACTGCCAAGCATTCATAATGTCTTGGTTCTCTGGGACGGGAGCGTCACCTAGCGGTCCTTCTAGGACATATTGTTTCCTGGCAGCTATGAGGATGCTCCTCAGGTTCCGGACCCAGTCCGTATAGTTGCTGCCATCATCTTTCAGCTTGGTTTTCTCTAGGAACGCGTTGAAGTTCATGTTGACATGAGCGTTGGCCATTTGATCTACAAGACATATTTGCAAAGGTTTTAGACTAAGTTCATGATAATTAAGTTCTAATCAAATTATGAACTCCCACTTAGATTAGACATCCCTCTAGTCATCTAAGTGTTACACGATCCGAGTCGACTAGCCCGTGTCCGATCATCACGTGAGACGGACTAGTCATCATCGGTGAACATTCTCATGTTGATCATATCTTTCATACGACTCGTGTTCGACCTTTCGGTCTCCGTGTTCCGAGGCCATGTCTGCACATGCTAGGCTCGTCAAGTTAACCCTAAGTGTTTTCGCTGTGTAAAACTGTCTTACACCCGTTGTATGTGAACGTAAGAATCCATCACACCCGATCATCACGTGGTGCTTAGAAGCGACGAACTGTAGCAACGGTGCACAGTTAGGGGAGAACACTTCTTGAAATTTTGTAAGGGATCACCTTATTTACTACCGTCGTCCTAAGTAAACAAGATGCATAAATATAATAAACATCACATGCAATTATATAGTTGTGACATGATATGGCCAATATCATATAGCTCCATTGATCTCCATCTTCGGGGCTCCATGATCATCTTGTCACCGGCTTGACACCATGATCTCCATCATCATAATCTCCATCATCGTGTCTTCATGAAGTTGTCACGCCAACGACTACTTCTACTTCTATGACTAACGCGTTTAGCAATGAAGTAAAGTAAGTTACATGGCGTTCTTCAATGACACAGGTCATACAAAAAATAAAGACAACTCCTATGGATCCTGCCGGTTGTCATACTCATCGACATGCAAGTCGTGAATCCTATTACAAAGAACATGATCTCATACATCACAATTCATCATTCATCACAACTTCTGGCCATATCACATCACTTGATCAATTGATGCAAAAACAAGTTAGACGTCCTCTAATTGTTGTTGCATCTTTTATGTGGCTGCAATTGGGTTCTAGCAAGAACGTTTTCTTACCTACGAATAACCACAACGTGATTTTGTCAACTTCTATTTACCCTTCATAAGGGCCCTTTTCATCGAATCCGCTCCAACTAAAGTGGGAGAGACAGACACCCGCCAGCCACCTTATGCAACTAGTGCATGTTAGTCGGTGGAACCGGTCTCACGTAAGCGTACGTGTAAGGTTGGTCCGGGCCGCTTCATCCCACAATACCGCCGAAGCAAGAAAAGACTAGTAGAGGCAAGTAAGATGACAAGATCCACGCCCACAACAAAATTGTGTTCTACTCGTGCAAAGAGAACTACGCATAGACCTGGCTCATGATGCCACTGTTGGAGAACGTTGCAGAAAATTAAAATTTTTCCTACGGTTTCACCAAGATCCATCTATGAGTTCATCTAAGCAACGAGTCAAGGGAGAGAGTTTGCATCTACATACCACTTGTAGATCACGAGCGGAAGCTTGCCAAGGAGATGGCGATGATGGAGTCGTACTCGAACGTGATTCGGATCACCGATGTCCTAGTGCTGAACGGACAGCACCTCCGCGTTCAACACACGTACGGGACGGGAGACGTCTCCTCCGTCTTGATCCAGCAAGGAGGAAGGAGAGGTTGAGGAAGGCAGCTCCAACGGCAGCACGACGGCGTGGTGCAGTTGACGCGGCAGTATTCCGACAGGGCTTCGCCAAGCACGTACGGAGGAGGAGATGTGTTGGGGAGGGGAGGGGCTACGCCTTGAGTATTGGTGTGTTGCAGCCCTCCCCTCACCCCTCTATATATAGGGGAAAGGGCAAGGGGGGCCGGCCCTCTAGGGAAAACCCTAGGGGGGGCGGCGGCCAAGGGGTGGGGGGCTTGCCCCCCAAGCAAAGGGGGTGCGCCCCCTTTAGGGTTTCCCCCCCCCCACCCCTAGGCGCATGGGCCCAAGGAAGGGGGCGCGCCAAGCCCACTAGGGGCTGGCTGCTATACCCACGCAGCCCAAGTGGCCCCCCGGGAGGGGTGGCCCCTCCCGGTGGACCCTCGGAACCCTTCCGGTGGTCCCGGTACAATACCGGTATAACACCGAAACTTTCCGGTGCCCGTTTAACAACTTCCCATATATAAAACTTTACCTCCGGACCATTTCGTAACTCCTCGTGACGTCCGGGATCTCATCCGAGACTCCAAACAACATTCGGTAGTCACATACTAGTCTTCCTAACAACCCTAGCGTCACCGAACCTTAAGTGTGTAGACCCTACGGGCTCGGGAGACATGCAGACATGACCGAGACCACTCTCGGGCAATAACCAACAGCGGGGTCTGGATACCCATGTTGGCTCCCACACGCTCCTCGATGATTTCATCGGTTGAACCACGATGTCGAGGATTCGATCAAACCCTGTATACAATTCCCTTTGTCAATCGGTACGTTACTTGCCCGAGACTCGATCGTCGGTATCCTAATACCTTGTTCAGTCTCGTTACCGCCAAGTCACTTTACTCGTACCGTAATGCATGATCCCGTGGCCAACACATTGGTCACCTTGAGCTCATTATGATGATGCATTACCGAGTGGGCCTAGAGATACCTCTCCGTCATACGGAGTGACAAATCCCAGTCTCGATCCGCATAAAACAATAGATACTTTCGGAGATACCTGTAGTGCACCTTTATAGTCACCCAGTTACGTTGTGACGTTTGATACACCCAAAGCACCCCTATGGTATCCAGGAGTTACACGCTCTCATGGTCAAAGGAAGAGATACTTGACATTGGCAAAGCTCTAGCAAACGAACTACACGATCTTTGTGCTATGCTTAGGATTGGGTCTTGTCCATCACATCATTCTCCTAATGATGTGATCCCGTTATCAACGACATCCAATGTCCATACCCAGGAAACCATAACTATCTGTTGATCACAATGAGCTAGTCAACTAGAGGCTCACTAGGGACATATTGTGGTCTATGTATTCACACGTGTATTATGATTTCCGGATAATACAGTTATAGCATGAATAAAAGACAATTATCATGAACAATGAAATATAATAATACTTTTATTATTGCCTCTAGGGCATATTTCCAACAAAATCTGGCCAAGACAATAGCCAGGGACAAGCCAGTGAGTACTTTGAATGTACTCGCAAACATTATGAACACAGGTATAACATAACAATGATGTGCTAAAAATATTTTATGCTCATGACGTCAGTCACAAAAGATAAATAAAACTCTGATGCGTGCAGGCATGTTATTTATGAATATGCAGTAACATAGTAGTATTAAAATTTATGAAATAAATAACAAGCAATGCCACAGTCGGGCGTCTTAGCGACACCACATAAAGGGCTTTAAAAGAAATGCCACAGTCGGGCGTCTTAGCGACACCACATAAAGGGCTTTAAAAGAAATGCCACAGTCGGGCATCTTAGCGACACCACATAAAGGGCTTTAAAAGAAATGCCACAGTCGGGCGTCTTAGCGACACCACATAAAGGGCTTTAAAAGAAATGCCACAGTCGGGCGTCTTAGCGACACCACATAAAGGGCTTATAAAATAAATAAATAACAAGAAATGCCACAGTCGGGCGTCTCAGCAACACCACATAAAGGGCTTATAAAACAAATAATCACAATGAACATCCAGGAGGTAGAACCGCCCCAGGGATACTCAATGATATAATGGGTTAGTCCAAAATAATAATAACCATAATCTTCACAAGTCACAATCCAAGTTCTGGTTTTATCAATTTTCTCCTCCGAAGACCGACACTAAGACCAACCCTTGACCCATCCCAGACTGTAATCCTTAACCATGGACACAGCTATTCGAATAGGTTTAATCTCTGCAGAGGGTGTACTCTTTACCCACGAGTAACGGATTCCTTTAGTCCATCGGGACTAATTCCGTGTACGGCCTTTTAGTTGAAAACACGCCTAACTTGCACACACCAGCTTAACTCATCGGTGTCTGGAATCACCCACGACACTTGTTAAGCAAAACTCTAAGTGGGGAGGCTACAAGCTCGCGTAGCATGGGATCAAATTTATATCGCGCGCTCTAAGGGGTGGCCTCCTCTCTCGGTCCCAACCGGAAACACCCATGCCCCCTGACCAGGTGGCATGCCTACCGGCTACAACCGACATCTTCCACCATGGCCTCTCTGTACGGTGTGTGCTGGAAAGGGGTTGACGACTTACTGAACCGTACCCTACCTGCGGCAGGTACGAGTGGTAGTACGAGGCAAATATGGGGGTTACTGGAACAATACTCGATCTACAGCCGACTCTGGAGGCTTATAAGTTCCCTGCATGACATGTATATCAAATATATTTCAACCGACGAAATCACCACCCATTATACCTTACTATGCCATACCGGACATAACCGTCCCGACGGGGACCGGCGACAAGCTCACTCCTACCCAAGGCAGAGGCTTTCCCGGATTCCTTTCCGGCATGCATGCAAGGCACATGAGGATGATTACCCACAAGTATATTCATTTCCAACAGCAAGGAAATCACTAATATGCCTTCATGCAAATGATCACATCGCCACATAAAATAACGAGTTCTCCGAATGAGATGGTGTTATAAACGAGTCAACTAACACACCAAAAATATTATGTCGGGGTTCAGAATGCTTGCCTTCATGGTGTGGCAGGGCAGGGTGCACTCCAAATCTTTTGAAAGCTTTTCTTCTCTTCCAAAATCCTATTTTCAAAAATATGCAAATAACACATATTTCAAAAACATTACAAAAAAGTTGTTTGGAAAATTTTCAAATAAATCTTAAAATAAACTAGACAGAATTTGAGAGATGTAGGAAAAAGAATCAATTCATTTGGAGTTATATTCAAAGAGTTATAGATAGTCAAAGTTCTGGTCAAATCTGTTTTTAAAAATAAAACAAAAAGAAAACGCTTCAGTCTCGAATACGCTTTCGGTGCAGAGAAAACGTACTGGGGAATTATACGCTTTCACTTAATCCCACATGGACAGGCGCGGGTTCGCTAACAGTGGGTCCAGGGGGGCCACTGGTCAGGTTTGACCAGTCGCCTTTCCCTCTCCTTCCTCTGCCCGAGAGGGGGCGGGACTCCGGCGATCGTCGTTGGCGATTGGCGCCTCCTTGAGGCGTCCTGAGGGCGGGGATGGATCCGCCACTCAAGGGCGGTCCTCCCGGTGGTCGTCAGGCAGGAGGGGACGGAGGGAGCTGCCGGCGGCGAGCTTCTCGGCGGAGGTGGCCTCGGGAGCAAAGTGCTTTTGGGGCTGCGGTGGCTCCCGGTCAAAATCGAGCAGGGGGAAGTGTTCGCAGGAGGAAGAGAAGGCTCTTGGTGGAGAGATTGGAGAGGGGGAGGTACTAGAGGTGCCGGAATGGCCGGGGCGGTGGCGGCGGCAGGAGTTGCCGGAGACGGGGAAGAAAACCTCCCTGGGTCGAATGCGAGCTAGGGGAGCGCCATTGGGGTGGCCTGAGGTTGCCTGCGTGCTCGGGGGAGTTCGGGGACCTCTCTTTATAGCACGTCCAAGTCGGTTTGCGGCGGCCGGGGATAAGAACGGTGGTGAACCGCCTCTCTGTGCTGCAGGGCGACGTGGCGGTGGCTGGCTAGCTCCAGGGGCTAACGACGACCACTACACTGTCAAAAGAGGCGAGCTGGCGAGCTGTGGTGGTTTGGGCAGTGCTACCCATGGCGGTGGCGGATGCGGCCGCGGGCATGCCGCCAAGCGGCTCTGACGGCGGTGCTGCAGGGCACCAGGGCCTGCTTGGCGTGACGTGGTGAGGAGGAGAGCGAGTGGCGTGGCTCTGCAAAGCGGGCAAGGCCAGGGGCGCGACGCGTCGGCTCGGCACGGCACGTGCAAAACGCGTGCTCTGCTCGCGCCCAGAGCATGCACGAAACGTGCTCGACGAAATGCCATGGCATGCTGGGGGGTTCCAAACCGCAAGAGGGTTAGCAGGGTGGGGCTATAGGCTAGGGAAACACCATTGGACAGGCTGGTTTGGTCAGGGGATCAAGTTCACAGTGCAATGACAAAATTCATGTCAAAGCTGTTCATGCACTCTAGGTGTTTGACAAAATGCCACAGGCACCTAGGCATTTCTTGGAGTGGCCAAAACTTCCAGAGTGGGGTCTCTTTAGATGAAAGAGATAGTGGTGAGGTTAGTTTGTGAAAAGCACAAACTTGTTAGTGCAAGTTTTGCAAAACTACAATTCTGGACAGGAGATAAATGGCATTATTTCATGAACCAAAAATATTCAAATGGGTGCATGCTCCTGGACTTAGGGGTTTGGTAGGGCTATCTACAAGTAGGAGAAGGCACAAGGTTACTGGAGCAAAAATAAATAGGGTTGCAGTAGAAATCACAAGGCTGGACCAGAATGGAAAAGAGGTTGATTCACTCAAAATTTTCAAAGAACAGCACTAGGTTTTTGCATAATGTTGAATCATAAGCTACTATCAACATCCCATAATTTTGGTGGAGGCTAGAAAGAAATATCTAAATGGGTTGTAGTGCAAAATTTCACTCTGGACCAGAGAAGAAAATTGGGTGTAGAGCTCAAATTATTTTAATAATAAAATATATTTTTGCACAAAAGTGATTTAGAAACATCACATGACATCTCCAAATTTTGGTGGGATTTTTGAATAAATTTTTAAAGGGGTTGTTGTTCAAATATGGCCACATAACCTGTAAAAACCATTTTTCAATAAAATGAAGATTAGGCAAATTAATTAGGTAATTAGTTCTACTAATGAAAGAAAAGTTTTTCTTGAGAGGATTAAACAAGTCCAAAAACATATTTGAAAAGTTTTCATTTTGGGGAAAAACTCCATAATAACAAGGGAGATAATGGTTCAAAAATAAAAAGGGAGCCTAGAAAATAAAAGTTTTAATTCCTGGCAAAATCTTAATTAATAAAACAAGGCCAAAAATTTTGGGTGCCACAACACTACCCCCCTTAAGAAAAATCTCATCCTCGAGATTTGCTAAGGGTTGTTTTAAGAAAAATTATATGCAAAAAAATGTGGCTACAGTGAGAGGGCAATAAGTGGTGAAAAACCATAGTGTGAATACTGGTGCTGCATGGAAAAATCTATGGTTCGGGACAAAAACGTGAGATTTCTACGCTGGATATAATTTTAGAATAACTTCTAAATTTAAATATACGCTGGTCGTACCCGAGAGCACAGTGCTCTCTCTGGCCGACAGGTGGACCCAGGGCCCACTGTCAGCCTCTTCTTCTCCCTCTGGTTCTCTCTTCTTCCTCTCTCCCGCGCGCTTTCCTGCGCTTTCTCCACCGGCGATGTCTAGCGCGTAGGGCATCTAGGCCGTACCGCGGTAGTGCGCGGCGTGCTAGCTGCCGGTGCAGCGGGCACTCACCTCGCGGGCCAGCGCGCTGTCGGCACTGCTCGCGGATTTGTCTCCGAACACCGGTGATCGGCGACGAGCGGCGTTGGTGGACTTTGCCCATCGTACACCGAGCTCGAGCTATAAAACGGCCGGGGTGCCCCTCTCTTCTTCCTCACACCTGGCCTCACTTCTCCTCCTCCTTCTTCCTCCATTACTGCTCACAAAAGCTCGGGCTAGGCTCTAATGGCGGAGGCGATGCCGGACTGGTTTGCGATCCTGATATGCAGAGGGCTGGCGACACTGCTGGGGCTCTCCGTGCTTCTGTGCGCGATGATCCTCGACGATCGTCGCGACGCTACTGCTCGGGTGTTGGCTCTCCGCCGTGGTGGTGATCACGAGGAGTAGATGGGGTGTACCGGGTGCAATCTGTTGTTAGGGGGGTGATTAGCTGGATGTAACACCGTTGCAAAGTTTTGCAAACAGTGTATGTGTTCGAAAGATTATGGTTGTGAGTCTGCTGCCGTGGTGCTGTGTGAAATTAATTAATCCACGTCATGAGAAGGTGTAGATGTAGCAACTCAGGGAAAAGAAATCTCACTCCAGGATTTTGTGAGGGAAAATCAGTTAATTTAAAGGAGCATAAACCACAACAAAAACTACACACATTAGTAGAAGCCAAATAATTGACTCGTTGTACAAACTCAGGGTATCACGCATAAGTCACACACATAAAAAAATGTTGCAATAATGAATATCGCAGCGACATCTAAAATGGAAACGGTAACTGGACGGGGTCCCAAGAAAACGTCTCTGGTACTGGGATACACTCCTCTTCTATCGGGGGAAGTGGATTGACCAGTCGATGCATGTGTCTCTCCTGGTCGGGCCTTAGTGCTCTGCCGATGGCAATCTGAGGATTTAAATCTGCGAGGCTCTGGAGATAACCCATCACACGTTGGGTTAAACGCTCTTGAGCGATGACGTACTGGACAAGGTTGGCCAGGACTGGGTCTCTCTCAATTCGTCCACCGAGAAAAGATGTCACTCCTCCGGGTGCTGCACGGCTCGGGAAGTAATAATACCCTCGTTCGTTGGCATAGGGTACCGTGAATCGAAGGCGAGCAAGCGCTTCGTATGCAACAGCTTCTATGGCCATATGTGGGGTTGGCATAGATTTCCCCACGAAGGAGACATGCGTTGGATCTTGGTTTGAGTTTACGGGAGGGATGTGTACTGCTGCCCAATATCTCGAGGTGGAAGGGGTAATTCTCGATTTGAACAGCTCGTACTGGGGTGGCTGGGTAGCGCCCATGGTACTGCTGGTAAAATCCCACAATATCTTGACAAAACTACCCGGGGTTGCATCTGGGGTTCTCAGATAAATGCTGGGGCTCGGCATGGCAAGAAATGGTTGTGAGGGTGGTGCACAAGGTGAGAGGTGCTTGGCAAGGTCACGCGGTGGCCTTTTTATAGCACCGGAGCTGGGTCATTTTTACCGTGGTGAATGGTAAAGAAAATTTTCAGCTCTGTTCCAAGGGTCGGGGTCAAGCCACAGATTCACACATTTCACTATAGTGATGTGTTACTGTGGGGGTTGTCGGGGAGGTTTTTGGTAACTGTGTCTGGGATAGAAATCTTATACTGCATACTGGCGTATCCAGGCAAGGCTACTATTAAAATAGAGGCACGACAACAGGCGGCATTTAATTACAAGGCCACATGATTACAAAGCGAGGGTACACTGGGACTCGATACGACTCGGGTGACTTAGTCTACCTCGTTTACATCCAAGCGGGCGTGCCTTGTGGATGTTGAGGCTTCTCCACGGGTCTCGCCGTCGGAATTAGCTGGAGTGGGTTGAGGGGTTGCAGGCTCGGGGTAGCGATGAGGACCATCTCGAGGATTGTTGGCCACAACCCCGTTGGAGTGTGCTCCCAATATGCGACGAAGCACTTCTCGGGTTATCGCAGCACCTTGGCCGATGGCTGGGGCAGGCCTCAGGGACTCGATCGGGTGTCCAAACAGCACGACTGGGTTGTCGGCGTTGGGCTCGTTCTCTTCTCTCGCCGGGGCTCGACGAACCAGCTCTCCACGAGCTGCGATTAGATCAATAGTGATTTGATCGCACAGTTCCTCTAGTGCACTTACATAGCGCACTAGGTGCAACAATGCAGGATCTGTCTCGTGATCTCCGTTGGCAACTTGGGGTGGTCTACCATACCCTTCACGTCTGGGGTAGTAGTGGAACGAGCGACAGTTAACTCTGGGCGACAAGTGCCGAAGATGAACTATAGCTTCTCGAGCAGCTAGTTGGATGGCTTGTGGCTCAAAGGAAGTTGTCCTTCCAGTGAACCTGTAGGGGCGCTCGGGTGCTAGACCCCTACCATAGATGTGCACAGTGGCCCAGAATTGACGACTCTCACCGCTCATGGACCCTTGGTACACAACATATTCTGGGGGCTCTTCTAATGCATAGGCACGACGGGTGAGGTTTGCGAGTATGGTCACAAAACCTCCAAGGTTGGCTGCTGTGGTCTCGTTGTGGACAACGGGTCCTGGCATTATAGCTCGGTTTGGGGTAGAGGCTGTGTTGTGCTGGGTTGAGGCTAGCGTGCCCTTTTTATAGAAAAAGGGGACGGAGTCTTCCTACGCACGCTTGCGAGAAAGACTATTCAGGATCCGGTCACTGGCGCCTGAGCGACAGGTTGGGTTGATAGGTTGGGCACCGACTGCCAAAAGGTGTCGGGTCACTATGGGGCTATCTTGTATGAGAAGCTTGGTTCGGTTATGGCTTGATGGGTTGGTCTGCCTATGTTTATTGACCTGGCTAAGATAGGATTCGCCAATGGTCAGCCTGGCTCTGATACCAAGTCTGTCATGACCGGATTTTCCAGACATTGATTTCTAGAAAATGGCCGTTGTACTCACCAGCCCCAGGATAACTGTTAGCTGATGAGGCACCAACTTGATACAGAAATTCCAAGCAAAATACAACATATGTAGTACAAGACCATTCTGGTCTGTGAGTACAACAAAAGGTTTCTGGTGGTTGATGGCGGAAGCGGTTTGTGGATCGTCAGCGTATAGGGGACTCCATTTCCCACAGGAACAGCTGACCAGGTTAACTCCTATCTTTGCGAGGCTGCTATCACCATTATGTGGGTTCCGGGGCTGTCACCGCAACGCTCCTCTCCAAGCAGAAATCTGGCCAAGACAATAGCCAGGGACAAGCCAGTGAGTACTTTGAATGTACTCGCAAACATTATGAACACAGGTATAACATAGCAATGATGTGCTAAAAATATTTTATGCTCATGACGTCAGTCACAAAAGATAAATAAAACTCTGATGCCTGCAGGCATGTTATTTATGAATATGCAGTAACATAGTAGTATTAAAATTTATGAAATAAATAACAAGCAATGCCACAGTCGGGCGTCTTAGCGACACCACATAAAGGGCTTTAAAAGAAATGCCACAGTCGGGCGTCTTAGCGACACCACATAAAGGGCTTTAAAAGAAATGCCACAGTCGGGCATCTTAGCGACACCACATAAAGGGCTTTAAAAGAAATGCCACAGTCGGACGTCTTAGCGACACCACATAAAGGGCCTTAAAAGAAATGCCATAGTCGGGCGTCTTAGCGACACCACATAAAGGGCTTTAAAAGAAATGCCACAGTCGGGCGTCTTAGCGACACCACATAAAGGGATTATAAAATAAATAAATAACAAGAAATGCCACAATCGGGCGTCTCAGCGACACCACATAAAGGTCTTATAAAACAAATAATCACAATGAACATCCAGGAGGTAGAACCGCCCCAGGGATACTCAATGATATAATGGGTTAGTCCAAAATAATAATAACCATAATCTTCACAAGTCACAACCCAAGTTCTAGTTTTATCAATTTTCTCCTCCGAAGACCGACACTAAGACCAACCCTTGACCCATCCCAGACTGTAATCCTTAACCATGGACACGGCTATTCGAATAGGTTTAATCTCTATAGAGGGTGTAATCTTTACCCACGAGTAACGGATTCCTTTAGTCCATCGGGACTAATTCCCTCTACGGCCTTTTAGTTGAAAACACGCCTAACTTGCACACACCAGCTTAACTCATCGGTGTCTGGAATCACCCACGACACTTGTTAAGCAAAACTCTAAGTGGGGAGGCTACAACCTCGCATAGCATGGGATCAAATTTATATCGCGCACTCTAAGGGGTGGCCTCCCCTCTCGGTCCCAACCGGAAACACCCATGCCCCCTAACCAGGTGGCATGCCTATCGGCTACAACCGACATCTTCCACCATGGCCTCTCTGTACGGTGTGTGCTGGAAAGGGGTTGACGACTTACTGAACCATACCCTACCTGCGACAGGGACGAGTGGTAGTACGAGGCAAATATGGGGGTTACTGGAACAAGACTCGATCTACGGCCGACTCTGGAGGCTTATAAGTTCCCTGCATGACATGTATATCAAATATATTTCAACCGACGAAATCACCACCCATTATACCTTACTATGCCATACTGGACATAACTGTCCCGATGGGGACCGGCGACAAGCTCACTCCTACCCAAGGCAGAGGCTTTCTCGGATTCCTTTCCGGCATGCATGCAAGGCACATGAGGATGATTACCATCACAAGTATATTCATTTCCAACAGCAAGGAAATCACTAATATGCCTTCATGCAAATGATCACATCGCCACATAAAATAACGAGTTCTCCGAATGAGATGGTGTTATAAACGAGTCAACTAACACACCAAAAATATTATGCCGGGGTTCGGAATGCTTGCCTTCATGGTGTGGAAGGGCAGGGTGCACTCCAAATCTTTTGAAAGCTTTTCTTCTCTTCCAAAATCCTATTTTCAAAAATATGCAAATAACACATATTTCAAAAACAGTACAAAAAAGTTGTTTGGAAAATTTTCAAATAAATCTTAAAATAAACTAGACAGAATTTGAGAGATGTAGGAAAAAGAATCAATTCATTTGGAGTTATATTCAAAGAGTTACGGATAGTCAAAGTTCTGGTCAAATCTGTTTTTAAAAATAAAACAAAAAGAAAACGCTTCAGTCTCGAATACGCTTTCGGTGCAGAGAAAACATACTGGGGAATTATACGCTTTCACTTAATCCCACATGGACAGGCGCGGGGTCGCTGACAGTGGGTCTAGGGGGCCCACTGGTCAGGTTTGACCAGTCGCCTTTCCCTCTCCTTCCTCTACCCGAGAGGGGGCGGGACTCCGACGATCGTCGTCGGCAATTGGCGCCTCCTTGAGGCGTCCCGAGGGCGGGGATGGATCCGCCACTCAAGGGCGGTCCTCCCGGTGGTCGTCACGCAGGAGGGGACGGAGGGAGCTGCCGGCGGCGAGCTTCTCGGCGGAGGTGGCCTCGGGAGCAAAGTGCTTTTGGGGCTGCGGTGGCTCCCGGTCAAAATCGAGCAGGGGGAAGTGTTCACGGGAGGAAGAGAAGGCTCCTGGTGGAGATAGTGGAGAGGGGGAGGTACTAGAGGTGCCGGAATGGCCGGCGCGGTGGCGGTAACAGAAGTTGCCGGAGACGGGGAAGAAAACCTCCCTGGGTCGAATGCGAGCTAGGGCAGCGCCATTGGGGTGGCCTGAGGTTGCCTGCGTGCTCGGGGGAGTTCGGGGACCTCTCTTTATAGCACGTCCAAGTTGGTTTGCGGCGGCCGGGGATAAGAACGGCGGTGAACCGCCTCTCTGTGCTGCAGGGCGACGTGGCGGTGGCTGGCTAGCTCCAGGGGCTAACGACGACCACTACACTGTCGAAAGAGGCGAGCTGGCGCGCTGTGGTGGTTTGGGCGGTGCTGCCCATGGCGGTGGCGGATGCGGCCACGGGCATGCCGCCAAGCGGCTCTGACGGCGATGCTGCAGGGCACCAGGGCCTGCTTGGCGTGACGTGGTGAGGAGGAGAGCGAGTGGCGTGGCTCTGCAGAGCGGGCAAGGCCAGGGGCGCAACGCGTCGGCTCGGCACGGCACGTGCAAAACGCGTGCTCTGCTCGCGCCCAGAGCATGCACGAAACGTGCTCGATGAAATGCCATGGCATGCTGGGGGGTTCCAAACCGCAAGAGGGTTAGCAGGGTGGGGCTATAGGCTAGGGAAACACCATTGGACAGGCTGGTTTGGTCAGGGGATCAAGTTCACAGTGCAATGACAAAATTCATGTCAAAGCTGTTCATGCACTCTAGGTGTTTGACAAAATGCCACAGGCACCTAGGCATTTCTTGGAGTGGCCAAAACTTCCAGAGTGGGGTCTCTTTAGATGAAAGAGATAGTGGTGAGGTTAGTTTGTGAAAAGCACAAACTTGTTAGTGCAAGTTTTGCAAAACTACAATTCTGGACAGGAGATAAATGGCATTATTTCATGAACCAAAAATAGTCAAATGGGTGCATGCTCCTGGACTTAGGGGTTTGGTAGGGCTGTCTACAAGTAGGAGAAGGCACAATGTTACTGGAGCAAAAATAAATAGGGTTGCAGTAGAAATCACAAGGTTGGACCAGAATGGAAAAGAGGTTGATTCACTCAAAATTTTCAAAGAACAGCACTAGGTTTTTGCATAATGTTGAATCATAAGCTACTATCAACATCCCATAATTTTGGTGGAGGCTAGAAAGAAATATCTAAATGGGTTGTAGTGCAAAATTTCACTCTGGACCAGAGAAGAAAATTGGGTGTAGAGCTCAAATTATTTTAATAATAAAATATATTTTTGCACAAAAGTGATTTAGAAACATCACATGACATCTCCAAATTTTGGTGGGATTTTTGAATAAATTTTTAAAGGGGTTGTAGTTCAAATATGGCCACATAACCTGTAAAAACCATTTTTCAATAAAATGAAGATCAGGCAAATTAATTAGGTAATTAGTTCTACTAATGAAAGAAAAGTTTTTCTTGAGAGGTTTAAACAAGTCCAAAAACATATTTGAAAAGTTTTCATTTTGGAGAAAAACTCCATAATAACAAGGGAGATAATGGTTCAAAAATAAAAAGGGAGCCCAGAAAATAAAAGTTTAAATTCCTTGCAAAATCTTAATTAATAAAACAAGGCCAAAAATTTTGGGTGTCACAACACTCCCCCCCTTTAGAAAAATCTCGTCCTCGAGATTTGCTAAGGGTTGTTTTAAGAAAAATTATACGCAAAAAAATGTGGCTACAGTGAGAGGGCAATAAGTGGTGAAAAACCACAGTGTGAATACTGGTGCTGCGTGGAAAAATCTACGGTTCGGGACAAAAACGTGAGATTTCTATGCTGGATATAATTTTAGAATAACTTCTAAATTTAAATATACGCTGGTCGTACCCGAGAGCATAGTGCTCTCTCTGGCCGACAGGTGGACCCGGGGCCCACTGTCAGCCTCTTCTTCTCCCTCTGGTTCTCTCTTCTTCCTCTCTCCCGCGTGCTTTCCTGCGCTTTCTCCACCGGCGACGTCTAGCGCGTAGGGCATCTAGGCCGTACCGCGGTAGTGCGTGGCGTGCTAGCTGCCGGTGCAGCGGGCACTCACCTCGCGGGCCAGCATGCTGTCGGCACTGCTCGCGGATTCGTCTCCGAACACCGGTGATCGGCGACGAGCGGCGTTGGTGGACTTTGCCCACCGTACACCGAGCTCAAGCTATAAAACGGCCGGGGTGCCCCTCTCTTCTTCCTCACACCTGGCCTCACTTCTCCTCCTCCTTCTTCCTCCATTACTGCTTACAAAAGCTCGGGCTAGGCTCTAATGGCGGAGGCGATGCCGGACTGGTTTGCGATCCTGATATGCAGAGGGCTGGCGACACTGCTGGAGCTCTCCGTGCTTCTGTGCGCGATGATCCTCGACGATCATCGCGATGCTGCTGCTCGGGTGTTGGCTCTCCGCGGTGGTGGTGATCACGAGGAGTAGATGGGGTGTGCCGGGTGCAATCTGTTGTTAGGGGGGTGATTAGCTGGATGTAACACCGTTGCAAAGTTTTGCAAACAGTGTATGTGTTCGAAAGATTATGGTTGTCAGTCCGCTGCCGTGGTGCTGTGTGAAATTAATTAATCCACGTCATGAGAAGGTGTAGATGTAGCAACTCAGGGAAAAGAAATCTCACTCCAGGATTTTGTGAGGGAAAAACAGTTAATTTAAAGGAGCATAAACCACAACAAAAACTACACACATTAGTAGAAGCCAAATAATTGACTCGTCGTACAAACTCAGGGTATCACGCATAAGTCACACACATAAATAAATGTTGCAATAATGAATACCGCAGCGACATCTAAAATGGAAACGGTAACTGGACGGGGTCTCTAGAAAACGTCTCTGGTACTGGGATACACTCCTCTTCTATCGGGGGAAGTGGATTGACCAGTCGATGCATGTGTCTCTCCTGGTCGGGCCTTAGTGCTCTGCCGATGGCGATCTGAGGATTTAAATCTACGAGGCTCTGGAGATAACCCATCACATGTTGGGTTAAACGCTCTTGAGCGATGACGTACTGGACAAGGTTGGCCAGGACTGGGTCTCTCTCAATTCGTCCACCGGGAAAAGATGTCACTCCTCCGGGTGCTGCACGGCTCGGGAAGTAATAATACCCTCGTTCGCTGGCATAGGGTACCGTGAATCAAAGGCGAGCAAGCACTTCGTATGCAACAGCTTCTATGGCCATATGTGGGGTTGGCATAGATTTCCCCACGAAGGAGACCTGCGTTGGATCTTGGTTTGAGTTTACGGGAGGGATGTGTACTGCTGCCCAATATCTCGAGGTGGAAGGGGTAATTCTCGATTTGAACAGCTCGTACTGGGGTGGCTGGGTAGCGCCCATGGTACTGCTGGTAAAATCCCACAATATCTTGACAAAACTACCCGGGGTTGCATCTGGGGTTCTCAGATAAATGCTGGGGCTCGGCATGGCAAGAAATGGTTGTGAGGGTGGTGCACAAGGTGAGAGGTGCTTGGCAAGGTCACGCGGTGGCCTTTTTATAGCACCGGAGCTGGGTCATTTTTACCGTGGTGAATGGTAAAGAAAATTTTCAGCTCTATTCCAAGGGTCGGGGTCAAGCCATAGATTCACACATTTCACTATAGTGATGTGTTACTGTGGGGGTTGTCGGGGAGGTTTTTGGTAACTGTGTCTGGGATAGAAATCTTATACTGCATACTGGCGTATCCAGGCAAGGCTACTATTAAAATAGAGGCACGACAACAGGTGGCATTTAATTACAAGGCCACACGATTACAAAGCGAGGGTACACTGGGACTCGATACGACTCGGGTGACTTAGTCTACCTCGTTTACATCCAAGCGGGCGTGCCTTGTGGATGTTGAGGCTTCTCCACGGGTCTCGCCGTCGGAATTAGCTGGAGTGGGTTGAGGGGCTGCAGGCTCGGGGTAGCGATGAGGACCATCTCGGGGATTGTTGGCCACAACCCTGTTGGAGTGTGCTCCCAATATGCGACGAAGCACTTCTCGGGTTATCGCAGCACCTTGGCCGATGGCTGGGGCAGGCCTCAGGGACTCGATCGGGTGTCCAAACAGCACGACTGGGTTGTCGGCGTTGGGCTCGTTCTCTTCTCTCGCCGGGGCTCGATGAACCAGCTCTCCACGAGCTGCGATTAGATCAATAGTGATTTGATCGCACAGTTCCTCTAGTGCACTTACATAGCGCACTAGGTGCAACAATGCAGGATCTGTCTCGTGATCTCCGTTGGCAACTTGGGGTGGTCTACCATACCCTTCACGTCTGGGGTAGTAGTGGAACGAGCGACAGTTAACTCTGGGCGACAAGTGCCGGAGATGAACTATAGCTTCTCGAGCAGCTAGTTGGATGGCTTGTGGCTCAAAGGAAGTTGTCCTTCCAGTGAACCTGTAGGGGCGCTCGGGTGCTAGACCCCTACCATAGATGTGCACAGTGGCCCAGAATTGACGGCTCTCACCACTCATGGACCCTTGGTACACAACATATTCTGGGGGCTCTTCTAACGCATAGGCACGACGGGTGAGGTTTGCGAGTATGGTCACAAAACCTCCAAGGTTGGCTGCTGTGGTCTCATTGTGGACAACGGGTCCTGGCATTATAGCTCGGTTTAGGGTAGAGGCTGTGTTGTGCTGGGTTGAGGCTAGCGTGCCCTTTTTATAGAAAAAGGGGACGGAGTCTTCCTTCGCACGCTTGCGAGAAAGACTATTCAGGATCCGGTCACTGGCGCCTGAGCGACAGGTTGGATTGATAGGTTGGGCACCGACTGCCAAAAGGTGTCGGGTCACTATGGGGCTATCTTGTATGAGAAGCTTGGTTCGGTTATGGCTTGATGGGTTGGTCTGCCTAAGTTTATTGACCTGGCTAAGATAGGATTCGCCAATGGTCAGCCTGGCTCTGATACCAAGTCTGTCACGACCGGATTTTCCAGACATTGATTTCCAGAAAATGGCCGTTGTACTCACCAGCCCCAGGATAACTGTTAGCTGATGAGGCACCAACTTGATACAGAAATTCCAAGCAAAATACAATATATATGTAGTACAAGACCATTCTGGCCTGTGAGTACAACAAAAGGTTTCTGGTGGTTGATGGCGGAAGCGGTTTGTGGATCGTCAGCGTATAGGGGACTCCATTTCCCACAGGAACAGCTGACCAGGTTAACTCCTATCTTCGCGAGGCTGCTATCACCATTATGTGGGTTCCGGGGCTGTCACCGCAACGCTCCTCTCCAAGCAGAAATCTGGCCAAGACAATAGCCAGGGACAAGCCAGTGAGTACTTTGAATGTACTCGCAAACATTATGAACACAGGTATAACATAGCAATGATGTGCTAAAAATATTTTATGCTCATGATGTCAGTCACAAAAGATAAATAAAACTCTGATGCGTGCAGGCATGTTATTTATGAATATGCAGTAATATAGTAGTATTAAAATTTATGAAATAAATAACAAGCAATGCCACAGTCGGGCATCTTAGCGACACCACATAAAGGGCTTTAAAAGAAATGCCATAGTCGGGCGTCTTAGCGACAAAACATAAAGGGCTTTAAAAGAAATGCCACAGTCGGGCATCTTAGCGACACCACATAAAGAGCTTTAAAAGAAATGCCACAGTCGGGCGTCTTAGCGACACCACATAAAGGGCTTTAAAAGAAATGCCACAGTCGGGCGTCTTAGCGACACCACATAAAGGGCTTTAAAAGAAATGCCACAATCAGGTGTCTTAGCGACACCACATAAAGGGCTTATAAAATAAATAAATAACAAGAAATGCCACAGTCGGGCGTCTCAGCGACTCCACATAAAGGGCTTATAAAACAAATAATCACAATGAACATCCAGGAGGTAGAACCGCCCCAGGGATACTCAATGATATAATGGGTTAGTCCAAAATAATAATAACCATAATCTTCACAAGTCACAACCCAAGTTCTGGTTTTATCAATTTTCTCCTCCGAAGACCGACACTAAGACCAACCCTTGACCCATCCCAGACTGTAATCCTTAACCATGGACATGGCTATTCGAATAGGTTTAATCTCTACAGAGGGTGTACTCTTTACCCATGAGTAACGGATTCCTTTAGTCCATCGGGACTAATTCCGTCTACGGCCTTTTAGTTGAAAACACGCCTAACTTGCACACACCAGCTTAACTCATCGGTGTCTGGAATCACCCATGACACTTGTTAAGCAAAACTCTAAGTGGGGAGGCTACAACCACACGTAGCATGGGATCAAATTTATATCGCGCGCTCTAAGGGGTGGCCTCCCCTCTCGGTCCCAACCGGAAACACCCATGCCCCCTAACCAGGTGGCATGCCTATCGGCTACAACCGACATCTTCCACCATGGCCTCTCTGTACGGTGTGTGCTGGAAAGGGGTTGACGACTTACTGAACCGTACCCTACCTGCGGCAGGGACGAGTGGTAGTACGAGGCAAATATGGGGGTTACTGGAACAAGACTCGATCTACGGCCGACTCTGGAGGCTTCTAAGTTCCCTGCATGACATGTATATCAAATATATTTCAACCGACGAAATCACCACCCATTATACCTTACTATGCCATACCGGACATAACCGTCCCGACGGGGACCGGCGACAAGCTCACTCCTACCCAAGGCAGAGGCTTTCCCGGATTCCTTTCCGGCATGCATGCAAGGCACATGAGGATGATTACCATCACAAGTATATTCATTTCCAACATCAAGGAAATCACTAATATGCCTTCATGCAAATGATCACATCGCCACATAAAATAACAAGTTCTCCGAATGAGATGGTGTTATAAACGAGTCAACTAACACACCAAAAATATTATGCCGGGTTTCAGAATGCTTGCCTTCATGGTGTGGAAGGGCAGGGTGCACTCCAAATCTTTTGAAAGCTTTTCTTCTCTTCCAAAATCCTATTTTCAAAAATATGCAAATAACACATATTTCAAAAACAGTACAAAAAAGTTGTTTGGAAAATTTTCAAATAAATCTTAAAATAAACTAGACAGAATTTGAGAGATGTAGGAAAAAGAATCAATTCATTTGGAGTTATATTCAAAGAGTTATAGATAGTCAAAGTTCTGGTCAAATCTGTTTTTAAAAATAAAACAAAAAGAAAACGCTTCAGTCTCGAATACGCTTTCGGTGCAGAGAAAACATACTGGGGAATTATACGCTTTCACTTAATCCCACATGGACAGGCGCGGGGTCGCTGACAGTGGGTCCAGGGGGCCCACTGGTCAGGTTTGACCAGTCGCCTTTCCCTCTCCTTCCTCTGCCCGAGAGGGGGCGGGACTCCGGCGATCGTCGTCGGCAATTGGCGCCTCCTTGAGGCGTCCCGAGGGCGGGGATGGATCCGCCACTCAAGGGCGGTCCTCCCGGTGGTCGTCAGGCGGGAGGGGACGGAGGGAGCTGCCGGCGGCGAGCTTCTCGGCGGAGGTGGCCTCGGGAGCAAAGTGCTTTTGGGGCTGCGGTGGCTCCCGGTCAAAATCGAGCAGGGGGAAGTGTTCGCGGGAGGAAGAGAAGGCTCCTGGTGGAGATAGTGGAGAGGGGGAGGTACTAGAGGTGCCGGAATGGCCGGGGCGGTGGCGGCGGCAGGAGTTGCCGGAGACGGGGAAGAAAACCTCCCTGGGTCGAATGCGAGCTAGGGGAGCGCCATTGGGGTGGCCTGAGGTTGCCTGCGTGCTCGGGGGAGTTCGGGGACCTCTCTTTATAGCACGTCCAAGTCGGTTTGCGGTGGACGGGGATAAGAACGGCGGTGAACAGCCTCTCTGTGCTTTAGGGCGACGTGGCAGTGGCTGGCTAGCTCCAGGGGCTAACGACAACCACTACACTGTCAAAAGAGGCGAGCTGGCGCGCTGTGGTGGTTTGGGCGGTGCTGCCCATGGCGGTGGCGAATGCGGCCACGGGCATGCCGCCAAGCGGCTCTGACGGCGATGCTAGAGGGTACCAGGGCCTGCTTGGCGTGACGTGGTGAGGAGGAGAGCGAGTGGCGTGGCTCTGCAGAGCGGGCAAGGCCAGGGGCGCGACGCGTCGGCTCGACACGGCACGTGCAAAACGCGTGCTCTGCTCGCGCCTAGAGCATGCACGAAACGTGCTTGACGAAATGCCAGGGCATGCTGGGGGGGTTCCAAACCGCAAGAGGGTTAGTAGGGTGGGGCTATAGGCTAGGGAAACACCATTGGACAAGCTGGTTTGGTCAGGGGATCAAGTTCACAGTGCAATGACAAAATTCATGTCAAAGCTGTTCATGCACTCTAGGTGTTTGACAAAATGCCACAGGCACCTAGGCATTTCTTGGAGTGGCCAAAACTTCCAGAGTGGGGTCTCTTTAGATGAAAGAGATAGTGGTGAGGTTAGTTTGTGAAAAGCACAAACTTGTTAGTGCATGTTTTGCAAAACTACAATTTTGGACAGGAGATAAATGACCTTATTTCATGAACCAAAAATATTCAAATGGGTGCATGCTCCTGGACTTAGGGGTTTGGTAGGGCTGTCTACAAGTAGGAGAAGGCACAAGGTTACTGGAGCAAAAATAAATAGGGTTGCAGTAGAAATCACAAGGCTGGACCAGAATGGAAAAGAGGTTGATTCACTCAAAATTTTCAAAGAACAACACTAGGTTTTTGCATAATGTTGAATCATAAGCTACTATCAACATCCCATAATTTTGGTGGAGGCTAGAAAGAAATATCTAAATGGGTTGTAGTGCAAAATTTCACTCTGGACCAGAGAAGAAAATTGGGTGTAGAGCTCAAATTATTTTAATAATAAAATATATTTTTGCACAAAAGTGATTTAGAAACATCACATGACATCTCCAAATTTTGGTGGGATTTTTGAATAAATTTTTAAAGGGGTTGTAGTTCAAATATGGCCACATAACCTGTAAAAACCATTTTTCAATAAAATGAAGATCAGGCAAATTAATTAGGTAATTAGTTCTACTAATGAAAGAAAAGTTTTTCTTGAGAGGTTTAAACAAGTCCAAAAACATATTTGAAAAGTTTTCATTTTGGGGAAAAACTGCATAATAACAAGGGAGATAATGGTTCAAAAATAAAAAGGGAGCCCAGAAAATAAAAGTTTTAATTCCTGGCAAAATCTTAATTAATAAAACAAGGCCAAAAATTTTGGGTGTCACACTTTTGTTGTAGTTGCGGATGCTTGCAATAGAGGTTAATCATAAGTGGGATGCTTGTTCAAGTAAGAACAGCACCCAAGCACCGGTCCACCCACATATCAAATTATCAAAGTATCGAACATGAATCATATGAACGTGATGAAAACTAGCTTGACGATATTCCCATGTGTCCTCGGGAGTGCTTTTCCTATTATAAGAGTTTGTTCCGGCTTGTCCTTTGCTACAAAAAGGATTGGGCCACCTTGCTGCACTTTATTTACTTTTGTTACTTGTTGCTCGTTACAATTTATCCTATCACAAAACTATCTGTTACCACTTATTTCAGTACTTGCAGAGAATACCTTGCTGAAAACCGCTTATCATTTCCTTTTGCTCCTCATTGGGTTCGACACTCTTACTTATCAAAAGTACTACGATAGATCCCCTATACTTGTGGGTCATCAAGACTCTTTTCTGGCGCCGTTGCCGGGGAGTGTAGCGCCTTTGGTAGGTGGAATTTGGTAAGGAAAAATTTATATAGTGTGCTGAAATTTACTGTCACTTGTTACTATGGAAAGTAATTCTCTGAGGGGCTTGTTCGGGGTATCTTCACCCTATCTAGTAGAGCAAAGAGTTGCTCCTCAACCTAGTGAACCTATTGAAAATGAAATTCCTTATGAGTATCCTTCGGGTATGATAGAAAAACTGCTAGCTGATCCTTTTACAGGAGATGGAACAAAGCATCCTAATGAGCACTTAATATATGTGGATGAAGTTTGTGGATTATTTAAGCTTGCAGGTATACCCGATGATGTTGCTAAGAAGAAGGTCTTCCCTTTTTCTTTGAAGGGAGACACATTGGTATGGTATAGGCAATGTGATGATATGAGATCACGGGACTATAAAAGATTGAAGTTGGAATTTCATCAAAAGTATTACCCTATGCATCTTGTTCATCATGATCGCAATTATATATATAATTTATGGCCTCGCGAAGGAGAAAGCATCGCTCAAACTTGGGGGAGGCTTAAATCAATGTTATATTCATGCCCCAATCATGAGCTCTAGAGAGAAATAATTATGCAAAGTTTTTATGCTCGGCTTCCTGAAAACAATCGCAACATGCTCGATACTTCTTGTGCTGGCTCTTTTATGATGAGGACTATTGAATTCAGATGGAATTTATTGGATAGAATTAAACGCAACTCTGAAGATTGGGACCTTGACGAAGGTAAGGAGTCAGGTATGACACCTAAGTTTGATTGTGTTAAATCTTTTATGGATACCGATATTTTCCGTAAGTTTAGCACTAAATATGGACTTGACTCTGAGATAGTAGCTTCTTTCTGTGAATCTTTTGCTACTTATGTTGATCTCCCTAAGGAGAAGTCGTTTAAATATCATCCTCCCATAGAAGTAAAAGTAGCTGCACCTATTAAAGTTGAAGAAAAGATTGTCACTTATAGTAATCCTATTGTTCCTACTTCTTATATTGAGAAACCATCTTTCCCTGTTAGAATAAAGGATCATGCTAAAGCTTCAACTGTTGTTCGTAAAAGCAATATTAGAACTTATACACCTCCTGAGTAATTTAAAGTCGAACCTAATATTGATATTGTTAAAGATCTCTTGTCTGATAATATTGATGGGCATGTTATTCAGTTCAAAGGTGAAACTGCTAGAATTGATAAGCCTTGTGCTAAAGATAAACACAAACCTATGGTAGGCGTGCCTATTATTTCTGTTAAAATAGGAGATCATTGTTATCATGGCTTATGTGATATGGGTGCTAGTGCTAGTGTTATACCACATACTTTATATGAAGAAATTAAGAATGAAATTGCACCTGCTAAGTTAGAAGATATTGATGTCACAATTAAACTTGCCAATAGAGATACTATTTTAGCAATGGGAATTGTTAGAGATGTTGAAGTCTTGTGTGGAAAAACTAAATATCCTGCTGATTTTCTTGTTCTTGGTTCCCCACAAGATAGCTTTTGTCCCATTATATTTGGTAGACCCTTCTTAAATACTATCAATGCTACCATAGATTGCACAAAGAATGTTGTTACTGTTGGCTTGGATGATATGGTTCATGAGTTTAATTTCTCTAAATTTAGTAAACAACATCATGAGGAAGAATTACCTAGTAAGGATGAGATTATTGGTCCTGCTTCTATTACCGTACCTCCTAGTGATCCTTTAGAACACTATTTGCTAGACCATGAAAATGATATGTTCATGAATGAAAGAAGGGAAATAGATGAAGTATTATTTAAACAAGAACCTATTCTGAGACACAATTTGCCTGTTGAAATCCTAGGGGATCCTCCTCCACCCAAGGGTGATCCCGTGTTTGAGCTTAAACCTTTGCCTGATAATCTTAAATATGCTTATCTTGATGAAAAGAAGATATATCCTATTATTATTAGTGCTAACCTTTCAGAGCATGAAGAAGAAAGATTATTGAAAACTCTGAAGAAGCATCATGCTGCTATTGGATATACTCTTGATGATCTTAAGGGCATTAGTCCCACTCTATGTCAACATAAAATAAATTTGGAAGCAGATGCCAAACCAGTTTGTGATCCTCAACGACGTCTGAATCCTAAAATGAAAGAAGTGGTAAGAAAAGAAATACTAAAGCTTTTGGAGGCAGGTATAATCTATCCCGTTGCTAATAGTGAGTGGGTAAGTCCTGTCCATTGTGTCCGTAAGAAGGTAGGTATTACTATTGTTCCTAATGATAAAGATGAATTGATTCCACAAAGAATTAGCACAGGTTATAAGATGGTAATTGATTTCTGGAAATTAAATAAAGCTACTAAGAAAGATCATTACCCCTTACCTTTTATTGATCAAATGCTAGAAAGATTATGCAAACATACACACTATTGCTTTCTAGATGGTTATTCTGGTTTCTCTCAAATACATGTGTCAGCTAAAGATCAATCAAAGACTACTTTTACATGCCCTTTTGGTACTTTTGCTTATAGACGTATGCCTTTTGGTTTATGTAATGCACCTGCTACCTTTCAAAGATGCATGATGGCTATATTCTCTGACTTTTGCGAAAAGATTTGTGAGGTTTTCATGGACGACTTTTCCATCTATGGTTCTTCTTTTGACGATTGCTTGAGCAATCTTGATCGAGTTTTGCAGAGATGTGAAGAAACTAATCTTGTCTTGAACTGAGAAAAGTGCCACTTTATGGTTAATGAAGGTATTGTCTTGGGGCACAAAGTTTCTGAAAGAGGTATTGAAGTTGATAAAGCCAAGGTTGATGCTATTGAAAAGATGCCATGTCCCAAGGACATCAAAGGTATAAGAAGTTTCCTTGGTCACGCCGAATTTTACAGGAGGTTCATTAAGGACTTCTCAAAAATTTCTCGGCCTCTAACTAATTTATTGCAAAAAGATATACCATTTGTCTTTGACGATGATTGTGTAGAAGCATTTGAAATACTTAAGAAAGCATTAGTCTCTGCACCTATTGTTCAGCCACCTGATTGGAATTTACCCTTTGAAATTATGTGTGATGCTAGTGATTATGCTGTAGGTGCTGTTCTAGGGCAAAGAGTTGATAAGAAATTAAATGTTATCCATTATGCTAGTAAGACTCTAGACAATGCTCAAAGAAATTATGCTACTACTGAAAAGGAACTTTTAGCAGTTGTATTTGCTTGTGATAAGTTCAGATCTTATATTGTTGATTCTAAAGTAACTATTCACACTGATCATGCTGCTATTAAATATCTTATGGAAAAGAAAGATGCTAAACCTAGACTTATTAGATGGGTTCTCTTGCTACAAGAATTTGATTTAAATATTGTTGATAGAAAGGGAGCTGAGAACCCCGTTGCAGACAACTTATCTAGGTTAGAAAATATTCTTGATGACCCACTACCTATTAATGATGATTTCCTGATGAACAATTAAATGTTATAAGTACTTCTCGTAGTACTCCATGGTATGCTGATTATGCTAACTATATTGTTGCTAAGTTTATACCACCTAGCTTCACATACCAGTAAAAGAAAAAGTTTTTCTATGATTTAAGACATTACTTTTGGGATGACCCACATCTTTATAAGGAAGGAGTAGATGGTGTCATTAGACGTTGTGTACCCGAGCATGAACAGGAACAGATCCTAAGCAAGTGTCATTCCGAGTCTTATGGAGGACACCACGCTGGAGATAGAACTGCACATAAGGTATTGCAATCTGGTTTTTATTGGCCTACTCTCTTCAAGGATGCCCGTAAGTTTGTCTTGTCTTGCGATGAATGTCAAAGAATTGGTAATATTAGTAGACGTCAAGAAATGCCTATGAATTATTCACTTGTTATTGAACCGTTTGATGTTTGGGGCTTTGATTATATGGGACCTTTTCCTGCCTCTAATGGGTACACACATATTCTAGTTGATGTTGATTACGTTACTAAGTGGGTAGAAGCTATTCCAACTAGTAGTGCTGATCATAACACTTCTATTAAAATGCTTAAGGAAGTTATTTTTCCGAGGTTTGGAGTCCCTAGATATTTAATGACTGATGGTGATTCACACTTTATTCATGGTGCCTTCCGTAAAATGCTTGCTAAATATGATGTTAATCATAGAATTGCATCTCCTTATCACCCACAGTCTAGTGGTCAAGTAGAATTGAGCAATAGAGAGCTCAAATTAATTTTGCAAAACACTGTTAATAGGTCTAGAAAGAATTGGTCTAAGAAACTTGATGATGCATTATGGGCTTATAGAACTGCATATAAAAATCCTATGGGTATGTCTCCGTATAAAATGGTTTATGGAAAAGCATGTCACTTACCTCTCGAACTAGAACATAAGGCATATTGGGCTATTAAAGAGCTCAACTATGATTTTAAACTTGCCGGTGAGAAGAGGTTATTTGATATTAGCTCACTTGATGAATGGAGTACCCAAGCTTATGAAAATGCCAAGTTGTTTAAGGAAAAAGTTAAAAGATGGCATGACAAAAGGATACAAAAGCGTGAGTTTAATGTAGGTGATTATGTATTGCTATACAACTCTCGTTTAAGATTTTTTGCAGGAAAACTTCTCTCTAAATGGGAAGGCCCCTATGTCATCGAAGAGGTCTATCGTTCCGGTGCCATAAATATCAACAACTTTGAGGGCACAAATCTGAAGGTGGTAAATGGTCAAAGAATTAAACATTATATCTCAGGTAATCGCATAAATGTTGAAACCAATATTATTGAAACCATAACCCCGGAGAAATACATAAGGGACACTTTCCGGAACGTTTTAGACTCCGAAAAGGAATAGGTATGTGGTACGGTAAGTAAACCGACTCCAAAACAATTTCTAAGGCAATATTTCTCCGTTTTGGAATATTTAGAAAAATAGAAAAAAAGTAGCAGTCCGGGAAGGACACGAGGGCCCCACGAGGGTGGTGGGCGCGCCCCCCTACCTCGTGAGCGCCTCGTGTGCCCTCTGGACTCCGTTTTCTTGCAAGTTACATATTTTGGTCAGTAAAAATTCATTATATAACCTCCCGAAGGTTTTGACTCCCGTATCACACAAAAATCTCCTGTTCTTGTTTCAAGCTGTTTTTCTGATAGATCTAGGTTATCATGACGACCCCAAGTGCCTCCAAGGAAAAGTTCTTCGAGAAGGTCATCAACCCTTACCTCGCGGAGGTGTTGCGACACCCTCAAACCATTGAGATGCGTGATGGGTTGCTGCACATCCGCGATAAAGAGGGACCAAAGGGGACCGGAAGCATGAAGACGAGGCTCGAAGCAGTGGAGCAACAAGTTTTCAAGTGCCAAAGGATGGTGGAGCGTGGAATCAACGCTATCCACATGATGCTCGCGGAGTTCACCAACAACTACAAGTCGAATGCCAAGAATACCGAGGAGGCCATCTTCAAGCTACATGAGAAGATCGAGCACCTCCAAGCCCAAGTCTATGACCTTCAAAACCAAAACAGTGAGTATGAATATAGATTCAAAAGAATGAGTTTGGCTGCAGATTTGAGGATTCCAGAGACTCGATCATCTTTCTATGATGGTGAACCTATGCCTTGGAAGATGGATGACAAGCCCGCATCATCAACAACACCTCCACCGTCTCCTCCAACAAAGAAGAATTGAGTATCTGGGTATGGGCACTCCCCTTGGCAACTGCCAAGCTTGGGGGAGGTGCCCCGGTATCGTATCACAATCACAACTCCTATCTTTACCATTTTTCTTAGTTCGATCCTATTATTAGTATCTTGATCTAGTAAAATAAAGTTTATGGCATGATCTAGTTTTGAGTTTTGCTTTATGATCCCTCTATGTAATCGAGTCCGTGAGCTATATATAATAAAGATTAGTGTTGAGTCAAGGGCTTGATTATTTTGCCATGATCCTGGGTGAATAAAAGAAAAGAGAAAAATAATAAAAAGAAACCAAGAGTTCATATTGATCTTATTGAGAGTAATGACTTCACATAGAAAGAGTATGATGATTAAAAGTTGTTGGGAGTTGGCAGACATAGCTTTGGTCATTGTTGCAATTAATAGGAAGTAATAAGGAAAGAGAGGTTTTCACATATAGATATATTATCATTGACATCTTTTATGATTGGGAGCACTCATTAAAATATGACATGCTAAAGAGTTGATGTTGGACAAGGAAGACAACGTAATGAGTTATGTCTTTCTTATATCTGAGATAAAGTATGTTGTCATGGTTCCTCTAATTTGTTGAGCTTGCCTTCCCCCCCATGCTAGCCAAATTCTCAGCACCAAGTAGAAATACTACTTGTGCTTCCAAATATCCCTAAACCAGTTTTGCCATGAGAGTCCACCATATCTACCTATGGATTGAGTAAGATCCTTCAAGTAAGTTGTCATCGGTGCAAAGCAATAAAAATTGCTCTAAATATGTATGATTGATTGGTGTGGGAGAAATAAGCTTTATACGATCTTGTGATGTGGAAGTAATAAAAGCGACGGACTGCATAATAAAGGTTCATATCACAAGTGGCAATATAAAGTGATGTTCTTTCACATTGAGATTTTATATATCCAACCATAAAATCGCATGGCAACCTCTGCTTCCCTCTGCGAAGGGCCTATCCTTTATTATTATCTTCTACCTTATGCAAGAGTCACGGTGATCTTCACCTTTCCTTTTTCATTTTATCCTTTGGCAAGCTCAGTATGTTGGAAAGAACATGAAATATATATATATATATATATATATATATATATATATATATATATAATTGGATGTAGGGGAGCATGAACCATTATTGTTGACATTACCCTTGAGGTAAAAGGTTGTGGGGCAAAACTATAAGCCCCTATCTTTCTCTGTGTCCGATTAAAACTCTGTAACCACAAGTATCGCGTGAGTGTTAGCAATTATGGAGGACTAAATGATAGTTGAGTATGTGGACTTGCTTTTTAGCTCTGACATAGACTCTTTCCGATGTTATGATAAATTGCAATTGCTTCAATGACTGAGATTATAGTATGTTGGAACCCAATAAGGTTTATGATTTATACTTTTGAATTGTGAATAGATCATCACTTGAACATAAGTAATCATATGACAAAACCTATATATGTTGTTGTTATAAGAATAATCATGATGCCTTCATGTCTGTATTTTATTTTTATCAACGCCTCTACCTCTAAACATAAGGACATATTTATTGTTATTGGCTTTTCGCTTGAGGACAAGCAAGGTCTATGCTTGGGGGAGTTGATACGTCCATTTTGCATCATGCTTTTATATCGATATTTATCGCATTATGGACTGTTATTTCACTTTATATCACAATACTTATGGCTATTCTCTCTTATTTTACAAGGTTTACATAAGGAGGGAGAACGCCGACAGCTGGAATTCTGGGCTAGAAAAGGAGCAAATATTAGAGACCTATTCTGCGCAACTCCAAAAGTCCTAAAACTCCACGGAACGTCTTAAAAGAAATAAAGAAAAATCCACGCCACAGATGAAGGCCAGGGGGCCCACACCCTTCTCACGAGGGTGGGGGCGCCCCCCCTAGGGCGCGCCCCCTACCTCGTGGGCCCCCTGGTGGCTCTCTGATGCCCATCTTCTCCTATATGAGGTCTTTCGATGAGAAAAAATAAGGAGGAACTTTTCGGGACGAGACTCCGCCGCGACGAGGCGGAACCTTGGCGGATCCAATCTAGAGCTCCGGCAGAGCTGTTCTGCCGGGGATACTTCCCTCCCGGAGGGGGAAATCATCACCATCGCCATCACCAACGCTCCTCTCATCGGGAGAGGGCAATCTCCATCAACATCTTCACCAGCACCATCTCATCTCCAAACCCTAGTTCATCTCTTGTATCCAATTCTTGTCTCAATGTCTGGGATTGGTGCTAGTAGGTTGCTAGTAGTGTTGATTACTCCTTGTAGGTGATGCTAGTTGGTTTAATTAGTGGAAGATCATATGTTCAAATCCTATATGCATATTATTACCCCTCTGATTTTGAACATGAATATGCTTTGTGAGTAATTACATTCGTTCCTGAGGACAAGGGAGAAGTCTTGCTATGAGTAGTCATGTGAATTTGGTATTCGTTTGATATTTTGATAAGATGTATGTTGTCTAGCCTCTAGTGGTGTTATGTGAACGTTGACTACATAACACTTCACCATTATTTGGGCCTAGAGGAAGGCATTGGGAAGTAATAAGTAGATGATGGGTTGCTAGAGTGACAGAAGCTTAAACCCTAGTTTATGAGTTGCTTCATAAGGGGCTGATTTGGATCTATATGTTTCATGCTATGGTTAGGTTTACCTTAATACTTTTGTTGTAGTTGTGGATGCTTGCAATAGAGGTTAATCATAAGTGGGATGCTTGTTCAAGTAAGAACAACACCCAAGCACCGGTCCACCCACATATCAAATTATCAAAGTATCGAACGCGAATCATATGAACGTGATGAAAACTAGCTTGACGATATTCCCATGTGTCCTCGGGAGCGCTTTTCCTATTATAAGAGTTTGTTCCGGCTTGTCCTTTTCTACAAAAAGGATTGGGCCACCTTGCTGCACTTTATTTACTTTTGTTACTTGTTGCTCGTTACAATTTATCCTATCACAAAACTATCTGTTACCACTTATTTCAGTACTTGCAGAGAATACCTTGCTGAAAACTTCTTATCATTTCCTTTTGCTCCTCGTTGGGTTCGACACTCTTACTTATCGAAAGGACTACGATAGATCCCCTATACTTGTGGGTCATCAAGGGTACACAAGAATTTCATCTAGTCACTTTCATCATGTTGGTTTGATTCGTGTTTGCTACTTTGATAATTTGATATGTGGGTGGAACGGTTCTTAGGAGTTGTTCTTACTTGAACAAACCTCCTACTTATGATTAACCCCCTCGCAAGAATCCGCAACTACGAGAAAAGCATTAAGATAAAATCTAACCATAGCATTAAACTTTTGGATCCAAATCGGTCCCTTATGAAGTAGCGCATAAACTAGCATTTAAGCTTCTGTCACTCTAACAACCCATCATCTAATAACTAATCCACAATGCATTCCCTTAGGCCCAAATATGGTGAAGTGCCATGTAGTCGACGTTCACATGACACCACTAAGGGAATCACAACATACATATCATCAAAATATCGAACACATATCGAGTTCACATGATTACTTGCAACAAAATTTCTCTCGTGACCTCCAGAACAAAAGTAACTACTCAAAAATGATAATCATGCTCAAGGTCAGAGGGGTATTAAATAGCATAATGGATATGAACATATAATATTCCACCAAATAAACCATATAGTAATCAACTACAAGATGTAATCAACACTACTAGTCACTCACAAGTACCAATCTAAAGTTCCGGTACAAAGATTGAACACAAGAGATGAACTAGGGTTTGAGAGGAGATGGTGTTGTTGAATATGTTGATGGAGATAGCCCTCCCAAAGATGGGAGAGTTGTTGGTGATGACGATGACGATGATTTCCCCCTCCGGGAGAGAAATTCCCCTGGTGGAATCGCTCCGCCGGAGGGCAAAAGTGCTCCTACCCAAGTTCCACCTTGAGATGGCGGTGCTTCATCCAGAAAGTCCTCTCCTTATTTTTCCTAGGTCAAAATGTCTTATATACAAGAAGAGGGGCACCGGGGGTGGGCCGAGGAGGACACAACCCACCAGGGTGCGCCTGGGCTCCCTGGCGCCCAGGTGAGTTGTGCCCACCTGGTGGGTGAAGGAAATATACCCTAGAGGCAATAATAAAGTTGTTATTTATATTTACTTATATCTTGACAAATGTTTATTATTCATGCCAGAATTGTATTAATTAGAAACTTGATACATGTGTGGATACATAGAGAAAACACTATGTCCCTAGTAAGCCTATACTAGACTAGCTCGTTAATCAAAGATGGTTAAGTTTCCCAACCATGGACATGAGTTGTCATTTGATAACGGGATCACATCATTAGGAGAATTATGTGAAGGACAAGACCAATCCGTAATGTTACCATAATGATCGTTAAGTTTTATTGCTATTGCTTTCTTCATGACATATACATATTCCTTTGACTATGAGATTATGCAACGACCGAATACCGGAGGAACACCTTGTGTGCTATCAAACATCACAACATAACAGGGTGATTATAAAGATGCTCTACATGTGTCTCCGAAGGTGTTTGTTGGGTTGGCATAGATCGATATTAGGATTTGTCACTCCGAGTATTGGAGAGGTATCTCTGGGCCCTCTCTGTAATGCACACCATGATAAGCCTTGCAAGAAATGTGACTAATGAGTTATTTATGGGATGGTGCATTACAAAACGAGTAAATAGACTTGTCGGTAACGATATTGAACTAGGTATGATGATACCGATGATCGAATCTCGGGCAAGTAACCTACCGATGACAAAGGGAATAACGTATGTTGTTATTACAGTTTGACCAATAAAGATCTTCATAGAATATGTAGGAACCAATATGAGCATCCATGTTCTGCTATTTGTTATTGACCGGAGATGTGTCTCGGTCATGTCTACATAGTTCTCGAACCCGTAGGGTCCGCATGCTTAACGTTCGATGATGATTTGTATTATGAGTTATGTGTTTTGGTGACCGAAGTTTGTTCGGAGTCCCGGATGAGATCACGGACATGATGAGGAGTCTTGAAATGGTCGAGCGGTACAGATTGATATATTGGAAGGTAGTATTCGGACACCGGAAGGGTTCCGGAGTGTATCGGGTACATAGCGGAGTACCGGAGGGGTTACCGGAACACCCCAGGGAAAGATATGGGCCATAGGAGGGAGGCTAACCAGCCCACAAGGGGCTGGTGCACCCCCCCCCCACAAGGGATGAGGCCGAATTGGACTAGGGAAGGGGGAGCCACCCCATCTCCTTCTCCTACTGCCTCTCCTTTCCTCCTTTCCCCCTCCATGAGAAGGAAAAGAAGGGGGGCGAATCCTACTAGGACTGGGAGTCCTAGTAGGACTCCCCCCTTATGGCGCGCCCCCTAGGGCCGGCCTCCTCCCTCTCCCTCCTTTATATATGTGGGCAGGGCTCCCCTTGGAGACACAACAATTGTTCCAAGCCGTGTGTGGCGTCTCTCTCCACAGTTTGCTCCTCCGGTCATATCGTCATAGTGCTTAGTCGAAGCCCTGCGCGGATCACATCACCATCACCATCACCACGCCGTCGTGCCGACGAAACTCTCCCTCGACCCTCTGCTGGATCAAGAGTTCGAGGGATGCCATCGAGCTGAACGTGTGCATAACTCAGAGGTGCCGTACATTTGGTACTTGATCGGTTGGATCGCGAAGATGTTCGATTACATCAACCGCGTTAACCTAACACTTCCACTTTCGGTCTATGAGGGTACGTGGACACACTCTCCCCTCTCGTTGCTTTGCATCTCCTAGTTAGATCTTGCGTGATCATAGGAATTTTTTTGAATTACTACGTTCCCTAACAGTGGGCCCCCTCCGGTAGTTATTTGCTCCACTATTCTTCATATATTCCAAAACAATTCTCCTTAAATTTTCAGCTCATTTGGAGATGTACAGAATAGATAACTCTGACATAGCTTTTTCAAGTCCAAAATTCCAGCTGCCGACATTCTCCCTCTTTGTGCAAACCTTGTATATTATGTGAGAAGGCATTAGAATTACTCCACAAAGCATTATTATGCATAAAAACATTATAAATAACAGTCAGAAGACATGACGCGAAATGGACGTATCAACTCCCCCAAGCTTAGACCTTGCTTGTCCTCAAGAGAAAAGCGAAATCAAAAAACATGTCCACATGCTTAGAGAGAGAGGTGTCGATAAAAACAAAATACTAACAAAGAAGCATCATGCATATTATTATAACAACAACAAACTTTAGCATAAAACTTTATCATAGAAATTTCATCATATAACTTCTCAAGAACAAGTAACAATTCATCACAATATCGAAGTATAAATCATAAACTCTATTGAAAACCAACAAACTATGTTCTCATTCAACTTTGCAAGTACAATTCATCATCTTTTCAGGAAGGGTCAAAAATCGGAACCTTTTGGCAAGTCCACATACTCAACCATCATATAGTCTTCTATGATTGCTAACACTCACCACATACACATGAGCAAAAAGTTTCAACCGGACACATAGAAAGATAGGGGCTTATAGTTTCGCCTCCCAACATGTTCACCTCAAGGTGATGTCAACAATAATAACTCATGCTCACCCATATCCAACTGGATATATGTGGCTAGATCTTTCCTCACCACATGATACTTGCAAAAGAGAAAATAAAAAGGAATAGGGAAGAATACTTTGATTCTTGCATAAAAGTAAATACATAAAAGTAAAAGATAGTCCCTTCGCAGAGGGAAGCAGAGGTTGCCATGCGCTTTTTGTTTGTATGCTCAATCTCTTAGTGCAAAAGAACGTCATGTTATATTGCCCCTTGTGATAGCAACCTTTATTATGCAGCATGTCGCTTTTATTATTTTACCATCACAAGTTTGTACAACACTCAATTTTCTCTTACACTAAATGATCTAACACATTTATAAGCAATTTTTATTGCCTTGTTGCACCGACGACAACTTACTTGAAGGATCCTACTCAATCCATAGGTAGGTATGGTGGACTCTCAAAATAAGATTTGGGTTTAAGGGTTTTTGGATGCACTAGTAGTATCTCTACTTGGTGTGGCATTTTGGCTAGAGAAGATATTGAGCAAGCACCACATGTTAAAGGATCTATCACAATATAACTTCTATGTGGATATGAACAAACATAAATCATTACGTTGTCTTCCTTGTCCAACGTCAACAATTTTGGCATATAATATTTTGATGGGGGCTCACAATCATAAAAGATGTCCAACATAGTGTATTGCATGTGAATCTTCTCTTCCCTTATTAATTCTTTCATGAATTGCATCATTGATCAATGCTGTGTTTGTCAATCTCCAATAATTTTTTACCACTTATACTTTTCCTTATGTGATATCATTACTTACCATAATGTTAGCATATGATATTTTTAATTTATTTTTCTTTCTTTTTATTGGAACATAAGAGTAAAGAAAGCGAAACTCAAACTAAAATTTATTATATATCTCGCACACGATTACAAAGATAGACAGATCACTAAGCAAACACTCGAAGAAATATCGAACTAAACTTTTATTTAACTAAATCAAAAGATAACTAAAGATCGAACTAAGATAAATAAAGGCAAAGATAATGGTGGTGATACGATACCGGGGCACCTCCCCCAAGCTTGGCACAAACCAAGGGGAGTGCCCATACCATGAACTCAAGTCTCCCTTGGTGGTGAGGAAGAAGGAGGTGGTGATGATGATGTAGTAGCGAGTTTATCGTTCTCTTTCTCCAGCTTGTGTCGTAGGGTAAAATTATCCATCCTGAACTCATCGTTCTCCATCTCAAGCTTTGCAATCCTCTTGCATAAGGCCTCCTTGCTTTCTTGCTTGAAACGAGGAGGGATTGGTTCTTTTTAATCTTCCTCATCGGTGAACCATATATAGGGATAGGTATCCTTGAAGATATTTTTATCCAAAGGCAAATAAGAAACTGGACAATCCTCCTCTGAATCTTGAGACGACAAATTTTGAGATCTGTCAGAAAACAGCAAGAAAGAAGAACAGGAGATTTCTCTGTGCTATGGTGATCAATATGTTCGGGGGGTATATAAAGATTATTTATCTTGGGAAACAAGCAAATAGGAGAAAACCGGTGTTCGGAAGGTAACCGAGGTGGGCACAACCCACCTGGGTTGGTGTCTTGTGCCCACCACGGTTGCCTTCCTGGTTGTTTCTTATTTTCCCAATTTTTGTAATATTCCAAAACTGACAGAAAATATTTTTTCAGATTTTTCGGAGTCCGTTTACTTACCAAGTCATGTACCTCCTCTTTTTTCATGATTCTGGAGTGTTCCAGAAGGTTTCATTTATATGTTCCTACGGTGTCATAGTTTGGATAATATTGCTTCCAACATTAATGGGCATACCTGAGATACAATGTTTGATTCTTTTCCCATTGACCACCTTCGAGTTAGTACCTTCGGCATTATTTATTTTGATAGCTCCAGAATGATAAACTTCTTCGATAATATATGGTCCTTCCCATTTGGAGAGAAGTTTTCCTGCAAAGAATCTAAAATGAGAGTTGTACAAAAGAACATATTCTCCAACTTTAAATTCCCGCTTTTGGATTCTTTTGTCATGCCATCATTTAACTTTTTCTTTAAATAACTTGTCATTTTCATAGGCTTGGGTTATCCATTCATCTAGTGAGCTAATATCAAATAACCTCTTTTTACCGGCAAGTTTGAAATCATAATTGAGTTCTTTAATTGCCCAATATGCTTTATGTTTTAACTCAAGAGGCAAATGACAAGATTTTCCATAAACCATTTTACAAGGAGACATACCCATAAGATTTTTATAAGTTGTCCTACAAGCCCAAAGTGCATCATCCAATTTCTTAGACCAATTCTTTCAGGACCCATTGACAGTTTTTTGTAATATTAGTTTTATTTATCTATTGCTAAGTTCAACTTGACCACTATACTAAGGATGATAGGGTGATGCAATTCTATGGTTGACATCATATTTAACAAGCATTTTTCGAAAAGCACCATGAATAAAGTGTGAACCACCCTCAGTCATTAAATATCTAGGGACTAAAAACCTTGGGAAAATAACTTCTTTAAGCATTTAATAGAAGTGTTATGATCGACAGTACTAGTTGGAATAGCTTCTACCCACTTAGTAACATAATCAACAACATCCAAAATATGTGTATACCCATTAGAGGAAGGAAAAGGTCCCATATAATCAAAACCCCAAACACCAAATGGTTCAACAACAAGAGAATAATTCATAGGCATTTCTTGATGCTTACCGATATTACCAATTCTTTGACATTCATCATAGGATAAAACAAACTTACGAGCATCCATGAAGAGAGTAGGCCAATAAAAACCAGATTGCAATACCTTGTGAGCAGTTCTATCTCTCGCATGATGTCCTCCATAAGCTTCAGAATGACATTTCTATAGGATTTGTCCATGTTCATACTCAGGTACACCACGTCTAATAATACCATCTACTCCTTCTTTATAAAGATGTGGGTCATCCCAAAAGTAATGTCTTAAATCATAGAAGAACTTCTCTTCTATTGGTATGTGAAACTAGGTCGTATATGTTTAGCATAGTCAGCATACCAAGGAGTGTTGTGAGGAACATTTATTGCAGCCATGGGGTCATCAATAGGTTGTGGGTCATCAATAATATTTTTGTAACATCCCAAATTTCCAATTTGGAATGTCATACACTAGATCATCAATGCATATCATATTTTATTGCTTTTGGGCCTGATCCAGAAATTCTACGCAACTCAAGGACCCACGGAGAGAGTTGGAGATTTCGTTATTTTCATATTTGAGTTTTCTCAAATTTCGAAAATAGGATCATTTGATTTTATTTATTTTTATCTTCAATTATTTGTATTATAAAATAAGTGAGAGGGAATAAAATGACTTTCCCAAAATAAAGGAAATATTGAGGATTTAATAATAAAATCAAATAAGGTTTTATTTTGGAGTTTTTCGTGGTTTTTATTTGAATTTTGGAAAAATTGCACGTTTTCAAAAAACTGCATTTAGAGCCAAGAAAATGTTCATCCTGTTCTAAATATTTTATTTAGACGGTGAAAACTTGTTTTGGCATTTTTAGATCTTTTTTTAGAATTTTTTAGTTCGGCGATTTTTTTTAAAAAAAACCCTGCGCGCCCGACTGGGCCGAAGGCCCAGCCGCCGCCTCCCGCAAGCCGGATCGGGATCGAAGTCCCGATAACCGCCGCCGCCGTGTCCGGGAGGGACTCGCCTTCCGAGGCCGCCCCCTTTCCCAAGTTGGCTGCCCCCCTTTTTATAGCCACTGCCACCGCCACCTCTCCTTACCCCGCCCCGCACCGCAGCCCGCCCCGCCGCCTTGCGCCCGCCGCCGCAGCGCCGCCTCGCCGCCGCAGCACCGCCTCGCCACCGCAGCCGCTGCCCAGAGCCCCGTCGGAGCCTCGCTGGAGCCCGAGCCGTTGTAGCCGCCCGCCGCCCAGTTTTCTGAGAAAAAACCGATCCGGTTTTTTAGAAAAACCCTAGTTTTCTTTTTTTAAATAGATCGGTTTTACCGGTTTATTTATTTAGTGAGCGTTCGCTCGTTCGTTCGTTTTAACGAACGCGTTCTTCGTTTAGTTCCAGATAACGAACGTTCGTTCATTAATCTATTCGTTGTTTTTCTTTTTCTCGGATTTTCCGCGATTATTTCTGATCGCGATTTCTGATCCGATTTTCGTTCTAGTATAACTTTACGCTCGTTTATCGGAATCAGGCGATTCAAGCGCCTGGAGTTTCGTATCGAAACCCTCTTTCCGTTTAACCAACTCAAACAAGTTTTTGCCTCTGTAAATTTTTGACCTAGATCCAGATTAGTAATCGAAGCTTGTTTCTTTTGCCGTTTGACTTTTGTTGCTTCGTTCAATTTGATTCTTTTTGCAAACCGAAGTTCTTAAGTTGAACTATCTGGTTAGATCTCTTATTTGAGTTTTACATGTGCATTATATGAGTACTTATTGTATGCTTGTTTGTTTGCGATAGAGTACCCGGAGTGCGCCGCTTGCAACTTCGAATCCCTAGGTTTCACGGATCATCAGCAAGGCAAGTAACACTTTGATGATACCTCCTACTACCCAGTTTTTATTACATTAGATCAATCCTCAAACATTGCATGATTAGGATCTAAATAAATTCTAGGTTTTGGGAAGTAGATGAGGTAGTACCTATTACCTGTTTTAGTATCAAACCCTGGGAGTTACTTCTACATTTGCTTATATTGCTATGCTATGCTAGTAGATGTGGATTGGGTGAGTGTATCCATGACAGATGTGAGATTGTTAAATTAATGGTTTATCTAAGGTGCCAACTTAAACACACATCTGGATGGATTGAGGCACCTGGGTATTCCAGCGATTGCCTGTTTTTACTTATGGACCACCACCCAGGCTCAAAGGGATCATGAGATTATTCATACTAGAAACTTCCGTGTGCAGCCACAAGCTACTATGGGCTCTAGCATAGTTAACTAAGTCGTGTGAACTCTTACAGTGGTAGACTAGCAGATGTAGGGGATGTAGGTTGGTACGGTCTACCCGATTGTAAGGTGCTAGCGCTTCTGAAAGACTATGTCTCGGTCATCCGTTTCTCAAACACCATGTAGTGCGAGAACCCCAATAGAGGAGATCGAGTCTTGTGGGGAAAAGTGCACAAACCTCTGCAGAGTGTATAAACTAATCATGGTTAGCCGTGTCCCCGGTTATGGACATCTTGAGTATCTAGTACTTGGATTATCATGTGAATCTGATCATGTTACTCTAATTAATTTTGTTGGGTTTTAATGATGATGCTTAATTGGGATCGAGAGGGTGTCTACACTCTCAATGTTTAACAACTACCATGATAGTTAAATAAAATTTATTCCTTTGCGGTAGGGAAAAATTGGCTTTACGCAAAACTGTAACCATAGAGCTTCCCACCAGCCAAATATGCATGTAGTATAGTCTATTTCTTTCATTGCTCTCTATGTGTTATTTTGCCAGCATATTCCATGTGTTGACCTGTTTCGGGCTGCAATGTTCATGGTGCAGACTTTTCAGACGACGGGTAAGGTGCCTTAGGTCGTGGTTCTATACTCAGTGATGTCGTTGGAGTTGATGGACTCACTTATCTTCCAAGCCTTCCACTGTTATCGTTATTAGATGGCCTTAAGCCATATTAATTGTAATAAGTTCTCTTTTGAGACACTCATTGTAATAAGTGTGTGATTGCTACTCTGTTATAAATCCTTCAAGTACTGTGCGGTGTCAGCATTAGTGATCCAGGGATGACACTGGAGCACAGAGATCGGACCGTTTGAGGTCTGGTCGCTACAAGATGGTATCAGAGCACACGCTGACTGTAGGACACGACCACTAAGCTAAAGCCCTAGATCACTACTCACTCTTCCCATTCTGACTCCTCATCTTTTCTACTCTTTTAGGATGGCGGATGCAAGGAAAAAGTTTACCCAACCGGATGAAGATACACCCTTTGGACGTCACTTGAAGGAAGTCACTAAGTACCTGAACATCGAAGTACCAAGCTTCACCAGAACCTACAACGCCACTTTACCTGAAGAGGAGTGCTGGATGATTCAAGTTCAAGTTCCAGGAAGAACGTTCATGCCAGTCACTGAGCCCATAGAGTTTCCTTTGATGCACCAACCTGGAGTCTAGGAAAGAGTATGGCAGTTCACATCGCCCTGGGACGTATTGGAGAAGTTTACCACAAGGATCTCAAGGATACTATCTACCAGATTTGTGGGCGCCGAGATGAGCACTGGGAGATGGCTAGTACCAAGAAGGATAGATCAATCGCAGCTTTTATCCAGGAGTTAAACCAGCACATTCGATGTCAGGAGAACCAGATGTGCGCAGACATGATAGGTCTGAAGAATGCAAGGACAAGAATCACGGAGCTGGAGGAAGAACTCAAGGCTACATGTGAAGATTATGAAGAGGAAATCGAAGTACTAGTGGATAAGAATGCCGACCTAACAATGAAGATCGGAATATTTATGGGAGACCCTACACCAGTAGAAGAAGACGAAGAACCCAAGGAGATACGCCCGAAAGACTACATCATCATCGACGACACCGACTCGGATCGAGATGATAGCGATGATGACTATGTTGATGAAGCTAGAGCAGATATCATGGAGTTTGTAACCGAAGAATATTTCTAGTAGACCACCCCAACAGTAGTAGTAGTCCACCATGTAAATATAGTAGTCCGAGCACTTTTGCGACAGTTAGACCGATTGTATGCCCTTGTTTGATTGAACGAAGTGAATTGTTTGCTTTTGCCTTATGTGCATATGGGTAGTCTTTTCTCTTTAGACCCCTCTCTATTCTAAATCTCATCTTTTCTAAACCCATCATATGCCTCCGAGACGTGACCCCGGATTTACCTTCCCACTGGAGCTCACTCAGTTGATCCAGCAGCAGAATACGTTGATGAAGTTGCTAGTCTAGAATCAGAATCAGGGGAACAACAACAACAACCCACCACCACCACCACCACCACCACCTATTGATCACTTAGGCCGTTTTCTTAGGCTGAGTCCGCCGGTGTTCTCCAGTAGCACCGAGCCTATAGTAGCAGATGATTGGCTTCGTAAGACAGCAAGGGAGTTGACCACGGCAGGATGCACAGATGCGGAAAAGGTGAAGTTTGCCGCACATCAGCTTGACGGACCCGCATCATCATGGTGGGAGAATTTCACAGCCACTTTCCCTATCGACACTATCACATGGGACCAGTTCCAGCAGGCTTTCCGTACTGCCCATGTTTCAGCAGGAGCTATGCCATGAAGAAGCATGAGTTTCGCAACTTGCGCCAAGGAGGACAGACAGTTGGCCAGTATGTGGATGACTTTAGTAAGCTAGCACGTTATGCCCCAGATGATGTTGCTACAGATGCAGCTAAGCAGGAGAAGTTTCTGGAAGGATTGAATGATGTGTTGAGCATGCAGTCGATGGTAGCAACCTTCAACAATTACCAGGAGTTGGTAGATCATGCTCTTATGATTGAAGGGAAGCAGCAGCAAATTGAGAACCGTAAGAGGAAGTATGGACAAGGGAAGTACAATTTTGGAGCTCAGCAGAAGCCGCATTTTACCCCTAGGCCGGGAGGACCTTTTCAGCATACCCATGGGGGAGGTAGCTTGCACAATCATAATGGCTCCAAGAATGGTAATGGGAATGGAGGAAGCAACGGCCAGAACCATACCCACCCATCAACCCCAGCCAAGAGAGACCTGAGCCAAGTCACTTGCTTTAAGTGCCAGAAGACCGGACATTATGCCAATGAATGTCCTGACTCCCAGAATGGAAATGGCAATGGCAATGGAAGCTCTGGAAGAAGCCGGACCCTTTCAATAGGGGACAGGTGAACCACGTAAACGTGGAGGAGGTTGAAGCCCAGCCCGATGCAGTAATAGGTAAGTTTTTGGTTAAGTCATTTACTGCACTCGTTCTTTTTGATACTGGTGCATCGCATTCATACATCTCAAGGGGATTTGTGGATAAGTATAAACTGCCAACCCAAGCCCTTAGGTCACCCATGTTAGTAACCTCGCCTGGAGCAGAGTATATGGCTAGTCTATGGTGTCATTGGTTACCATTAAGGATTGATAACTATGCATTTCCCTCGGACCTAATAGCATTGGAATCTCAAGGATTGGATGTGATATTAGGAATGGATTGGTTATCGAAGTATGAAGGGAACATTGAATGCGCCATTAAGTCAATTTTGCTTACAACGCCAGAAGGAAGAAGGATCAAGTACGTATCCCGGCATGAGCCGAAGAGGACTCAAGTAAATTCCTTAACAGGAGTTGTGCAGGAGGAAGTACCAGTAGTGAAGGATTTCCCTGACGTATTTCCAGAGGAGTTGCCAGGCATGCCACCAGATAGAGATATTGAGTTTTTGATTGAGCTTTTGCCAGGCACATGCCCAATATCTAAGAGACCATATAGGATGCCCGCAAAGGATTTGGAAGAGATTAAGAAGCAGATTAAGGATTTATTGGATAAAGGCTATATTCGCCCAAATTCTTCACCTTGGAGATCGCCAATACTTCTAGTGGAGAAAAAGGATGGATCGTTAAGAATGGTTGTTGATTATTGAGGATTGAATGAAGTAACCATCAAGAACAAGTACCCACTACCGATAATCAATGATCTGTTTGATCGATTGCAAGGAGCTAAGGTATTTTCCAAGATCGATCTGCGATCAGGATATCATCAGTTGAATATTCGAGAACATGATATACCTAAGACGGCTTTTACCACCAGGTATGGGCTGTACGAGTATACCGTTATGTCATTTTGGCTAACTAACGCACCTGCATATTTTATGAACATGATGAACAAAGTATTTATGGAGTTTTTGGATAAGTTCGTTGTAGTGTTCATTGATGATATTCTAGTTTACTTGAAGAATGAAGAGGAGCATAAGGAGCATTTGCGTTTGGTACTTGAGAAGCTCAGAGAACATCAATTATATGCCAAGTTCAGCAAATGTGAGTTTTGGTTGAAGGAAGTTGGATTCCTCGGACACGTTATATCCGGAGAAGGTATAGCAGTAGATCCCACCAAGGTTGACACTGTGACAAATTGGGAAGCACCAACAACAGTTGGAGAGATCCGGAGTTTTCTTGGACTCGCAGGATACTACCGGAGATTCATTGAAAATTTCTCGAAGATTGTGAAGCATATGACGGAGTTGTTGAAGAAGGATACCAAGTTCAAATGGACTGAGGAATGTGAGGCCAGTTTCCAGGAGTTGAAGAAACATTTGGTTACCTCGCCAGTGTTGATTCTGCTGGATCAGCGCAAAGATTACGAGGTGTATTGTGATGCTTCACGTCGAGGACTTGGAGCAGTGCTTATGCAGGAAGGAAGAGTTGTTTCATATGCCTCACGACAGCTTAAGCCTCATGAGTTGAATTATGCCACGCATGATTTGGAGTTAGCAGCCGTAGTGCACACATTGAAGACTTGGAGACATTTTCTCATTGGAAACCATTGTGAAGTATACACGGATCACAAGAGTTTGAAGTATATTTTCACGCAGAAGGAGTTGAATCTCAGGCAAAGGAGATGGTTGGAACTCATCAAGGATTATGATATGAGATTGCATTATCATCCCGGAAAGGCTAACATAGTAGCTGACGCTTTGAGCCGTAAAAGCCACGTCAATACCCTAATGACAGGAGATTTACCAAGGGAGTTAGCCAAAAATCTTCGTGAGCTATGTTTGGAGATAGTTCCGAGAGGCTATGTAGCAGCATTGGAGATTCAATCTACTTTGATGGATAAGATCAGAGAAGCTCAAAGTACTGACAAGGAGATTGCTTCTATTAAGGAGAAAATGAGCAAAGGAAAAGCTAAAGGATTTCATGAGGATGAGCACGATACCTTGTGGTTTGAGGACCATGTTTATGTGCCTAATGACCCGGAGATCAGGAAGTTGATTCTACAAGAGGCCCATGATTCACCATATTCGATTCTCCCAGGAAATACCAAGATGTATTTGGATTTGAAGGATATTTTTTGGTGGACCGGAATGAAGAAGGATATTGCAGAGTATGTAGCAGTTTGTGATGTATGTCAAAGAGTAAAGGCAGAGCATCAGAAGCCAGCGGGATTGCTACAGCCATTGCCAATACCCGAATGGAAGTGGGATAAGCTAGGCATGGATTTTATCACGGGATTACCCAGAACTCGTTCAGGCTATGACTCGATTTGGGTAGTAGTCGATCGTTTGACAAAGGTAGCTCATTTCATCCCAGTGAAGACTACTTACGGCAGTGCCAAATTGGCTAAGATATACATGACCAGGATCGTATGTCTGCATGGAGTTCCAAGGAGCATTGTATCAGATAGAGGGACCCAGTTTACCTCAAAGTTCTGGAATCAGTTGCACGAAACTTTGGGTACCAATCTAGAGTTCAGTACAGCTTTCCATCCGCAGACAGATGGACAAACTGAGAGAGTCAATCAGATTTTGGAGGATATGTTGAGATCTTGTGCGCTAGATTATGGATCTAGTTGGGACAACAATTTACCGTATGCAGAGTTCTCTTACAACAACAGCTATCAATCCAGTTTGAAGATGGCCCCTTTCAAAGCATTGTACGGAAGGAGGTGCAGAACCCCATTGTCGTGGGATGAAGTTGGAGACCGCCAGTTGTTTGGACCAGATCTGATTAAGGAGTCTGAAGAGAAGGTGAAATTGATTCGCGATAGGCTGAAGGTAACCCAGTCCAGGCAGAAGAGCTATGCAGATTCTAAACGCAAGGAGACAGTTTACAAAGTCGGAGACCGAGTTTATCTTCGAGTATCTCCACTTCGAGGAGTTAAGCGCTTTGGAGTTAAGGGAAAGTTAGAGCCACGTTTTGTAGGACCATACAAGGTTCTGGAGCGTATGGGAGAAGTAGCCTACAAGTTGAAATTGCCCGAAGGATTGTCAGGAGTTCACGACGTGTTCCACGTTTCCCAGTTGAAGAAGTGCCACGCAGAGATGGCTGATATACTGCTGAGAGATACATTGCCACTGGAAGCGATTCAGTTGGACAGTGATTTGACTTATGAGGAGAAACTAGTCAAGATTCTTGAGTACACCAGCCGAGTCACCCGCAATAAGGTTATCAAGTTTTGCAAAGTTCAGTGGAGCCACCACACGGAGGATGAAGCCACCTGGGAGCGAGAGGAAGATTTGCTGAAGGACCACCCTCACCTATTTTCTAGCCAACCAGAATCTCGAGGGTGAGATTCACCTTAAGGGGGGTAGGTTTGTAACATCCCAAATTTCCAATTTGGAATGTTATACACTAGATCATCAATGCATATCATATTTTATTGCTTTTGGGCCTGATCCAGAAATTCTACACAACTCAAGGACCCAAGGAGAGAGTTGGAGATTTCGTTATTTTCATATTTGAGTTTTCTCAAATTTTGAAAATAGGATCATTTGATTTTATTTATTTTTATCTTCAATTATTTCTATTATAAAATAAGTGAGAGGGAATAAAATGACTTTCCCAAAATAAAGGAAATATTGAGGATTTAATAATAAAATCAAATAAGGTTTTATTTTGGAGTTTTTCGTGGTTTTATTTGAATTTAGGAAAATTGCATGTTTTCAAAAAACTGCATTTAGGGCCAAGAAAATGTTCATCATGTTCTAAATATTTTATTTAGACAGTGAAAATTTGTTTTGGCATTTTAGATCTTTTTTTGAATTTTTTTCTTAGTTTGACGAATTTGTTTAAAAAAAAACCCACACGCCTGACTGGGCCGAAGGCCCAGCCAAGCCGACCCAGCTGCCGCCTCCCGCAAGCCAGATCGGGACCGAAGTCCCGATCGCCGCCGCCGCCGTGTCCGGGAGGGACTCGCCTCCCGAGGCCGCCCCCTTCCCCAAGTTGCCCCCCTTTTATAGCCACCGCCACCGCCGCCCTCTCCTCACCCCGCCCCGCACCGCAGCCCGCCCCGCCGCCACAGCCGCCGCTGCCGCGCCCGCCACCCGGAGCCTTGCCGGAGCCTCGCCGGAGCCCGAGCCGAGGTAGCCGCCTGCCAGCCCGGTTTTCTGAGAAAAAAACCGATCCGTTTTTTTAGAAAAACCCTAGTTTTCGTTTTTTTAAATAGATCGGTTTTACCGATTTATTTATTTAGCGAGCGTTCGCTCATTCATTTGTTTTAACGAACGCATTCTTCATTTAGTTCCAGATAACGAATGTTCGTTCATTAATCTGCTCGTCGTTTTTCTTTTTCTCAGATTTTCCGCGATTATTTCTGATCGTGATTTCGGATCCGATTTTCGTTCTAGTATAACTTTTTGCTCGTTTATCGGAATCATGCGATTCAAGCGCCTGGAGTTTTGTCTCGAAACCCTCTTTCCGTTTAACCAACTCAAACAAGTTTTTGCCTCTGTAATTTTTTTACCTAGATCCAGATTAGTAATTGAAGCTTGTTTCTTTTGCCGTTTGACTTTTGTTGCTTCGCTCGATTTGATTCTTTTTGCAAACGGGAGTTCTTAAGTTGAACTATCTGGTTAGATCTCTTATTTGAGTTTTACTGTGCATTAGATGAGTACTTATTGTATGCTTGTTTGTTTGCGATAGAGTACCCGGAGTGCGCCGCTTGCTACTTCGAATCCCTAGGTTTCATGGATCATCAGGAAGGCAAGTAACACTTTGATGATACCTCCTACTACCCAGTTTTTATTGCATTAGATCAATCCTCAAACATTGCATGATTAGGATGTAAATAAATTGTGGGTTTTGGGAAGTAGATGAGGTAGTACCTATTACCTGTTTTAGTATCAAACCCTGGGAGTTACTTCTACGTTTGCTTATATTGCTATGCTATGCTAGTAGACGTGGATTGGGTGAGTGTATCCATGACAGATGTGAGATTGTTAAATAAATGGTTTACCTAAGGTGGCAACTTAAACACACATCTGGGTGGATTGAGGCACCTGGGTAATCCAGCGATTGCCTGTCTTTACTTGTGGACCGCCACCCAGGCTCAAAGGGATCATGAGATTATTCATACTAGAAACTTCCGTGTGCAGCCACAAGCTACTATGGGCTCTAGCATAGTTGACTAAGTCATGTGAACTCTTACAGTGGTAGACTAGCAAATGTAGGGGATGTAGGTTGGTACGGTCTACCCGATCGTAAGGTGCTAGCGCTTCTGAAAGACTGTGTCTCAGTCATCCGTTTCTCAAACACCATGTAGTGCGAGAACCCCAATGGAGGAGATCGAGTCTTGTGGGGAAAAGTGCGCAAACCTCTGCAGAGTGTATAAACTAATCATGGTTAGCCGTGTCCCCGGTTATGGACATCTTGAGTATCTAGTACTTGGATTATCATGTGAATCTGATCATGTTACTCTAATTAATTTTGTTGGGTTTTAATGATGATGCTTAATTGGGATTGAGAGGGTGTCTACACTCTCAATGTTTAACTACCATGATAGTTAAATAAAATTATTCCTTTGCAGTAGGGAAAAATTGGCTTTACGCAAAACTGTAACCATAGAGCTTTCCACCAGCCAAATATGCATGTAGTATAGTCTATTTCTTTCATTACTCTCTATGTGTTATTTTGCCAGCATATTCCATGTGCTGACTCGTTTCGGGCTGCAACGTTCATGTTGCAGACTTTTCAGATGACGAGTAAGGTGCCTTAGGTCGTGGTTCTATACTCAGTGATGCCGTTGGAGTTGATGGACTCACTTATCTTCCAAGCCTTCTGCTGTTATCGTTATTAGATGGCCTTAAGCCATATTTATTGTAATAAGTTCTCTTTTGAGACACTCGTTGTAATAAGTGTGTGGTTGCTACTCTGTTATAAATCCTTCAAGTACTGTGCGGTGTCAGCATTATTGATCCAGGGATGACACTGGAGCACAGAGATCAGACCGTTTGAGGTCTGGTCGCTACAATTTTCTAACCTAGACAAATTGTCAGCCACGGGGTTCTCAGCTCCTTTTCTATCAGTAATATGTAAATCAAATTATTGTAGTAAGAGAACCCACCTAATGAGTCTAGGCTTAGCATCTTTCTTTTCCATAAGATATTTTATAGCTGCATGATTGGTGTGAACAATTACTTTGGAATCAACAATATATGATCCGAATTTATCACAAGCAAACACAACTGCTAAAAATTCTTTTTCAGTAGTAGCATAATCTCTTTGGGCATTGTCTAGAGTTTTACTAGCATAATGGATAACATTTAATTTCTTGTCAACTCTTTGTCCTACAAAATCACCAATAGCATAATCCTAGCATCACATATAATTTCAAAAGGCAAGTTCCAATCAGGTGGTTGAACAATAGGTGCAGTAGTTAAGGCTTTCTTAAGTGTTTCAAAGGCTTCTACACAATCATCATAAAAAAATAAATGGAACATCCTTTTGTAAAATATTTGTAAGAGGCCTAGAAATTTTAGAGAAGTCTTTAATAAACCTCCTATAGAAACTAGCATGACCAAGAAAACTACGAATACCTTTAATATCTCTAGGACATGGCATTTTCTCAATTGCATCAACTTTAGCTTTATTCACCTCAATACCTCGTTCAGAAATTTTATGTCCCAAGACAATACCTTCATTAACCATAAAGTGGCACTTCTTCCAATTCAAGACAAGATGAGTTTGCTCACATCTCTGCAAAACTCGATCAAGATTGCTCAAGTAATCATCAAAAGAAGTTCCATATACAAAAAAATCATCCATGAAAACCTTAACAAGCTTTTCACAAAAGTCAGAGAATATAGCAGTCATACATCTTTGAAAGGTAGCAGATGCATTGCATAAACCAAAAGTCATACGTCTATAAGCATAAGTTCCAAAAGGGCAAGTAAAGGTGGTTTTCTCTTGATCAGGTTGTGAGACAGGTATTTGAGATAAACCAGAATATCCATCAACAAAACAAAAGTGTGTATGCTTAGATAATCTTTCTAGCATTTGATCAATAAAAGTCAAAGGGTAATGATCTTTTCTAGTTTCTTTATTTAATTTCCTAAAATCAATAACCATTCTATAGCCAGTAACAACTCTCTGTGGAATAAGTTATTTTTATAATTAGGAACAACAGTAATACCTCCCTTTGATACGTAACGTATCTATAATTTTTGATTGTTCCATGCTATTATATTATCTGTTTTGGATGTTTTATATGCATTAATATGCTATTTTATATTATTTTTGGGACTAACCTATTAACCTAGAGCCCAGTGCCAGTTTCTGTTTTTTCCTTGTTTTTTAGTTTCGCATAAAAGGACTACCAAACGGAGTACAAACGGAATAAAACATTTGCCTTGATTTTTCATGGACCAGAAGACACCCAGGAGACTTGGAGTGCAAGTCAGAAGAGCCACGAGGTGGCCACATGGGTGGAGGGCGCGCCTAGGGGGGTAGGCATGCCCCTGCCTTATGGGCCCCTTAGTGACCCCCTGACCTAGATCTTCCTCCTATATATTCACATATATTCCCAAACCACTGGAGGCATCCACCAAAACACTTTTCCACCGCCGCAACCTTCTGTTCCCGCATCCCATCTTGGGGCCTTTTCCAGCATCCTGCCGGAAGGGGTTTCGATCACGGAGGGCTTTTACGTCAACTCTATTGCCCTTATGATGAAGTGTGAGTAGTTTACCTCAGACCTACGGGTCCATAGCTAGTAGCTAGATGGCTTCTTCTCTCTCTTTGATTCTTAATACCATGTTCTCCTTGATGTCTTGGAGATCTATCCGATGTAATCTTCTTTTGCGGTGTGTTTGTCAAGATCTGATGAATTGTGGATTTATGATCAGCTTATCTATGAATATTATTTGAATCTTCTCTAAATTCTTTTATGCATGATTTGATATCTTTGTAATTCTCTTCGAACTATCAGTTTGGTTTGCCCAACTAGATTGGTTATTATTGCAATGGGAGAAGTGCTTAGCTTTGGGTTCAATCTTTCGGTGTCCTTTCCCAGTGACAATAGGGGGAGCAAGGCACTGATGTCTACTACGCAAAATTATTCTTGTAGACTCGTGTTGGGCCTCCAAGCGCAGAGTTTTGTAGCACTGCAGCAATTTTCCCTCAAGTGGATGACCTAAGGTTTATCAATTTATGGTAGGCGTAGGATGAAGATGGTCTCTCTCAAACAACCCTGCAACCAAATACAAGAAATCTCTTGTGTCCCCAACACACCTAATACAATGGCAAATTGTATAGGTGCACTAGTTCGGCGAAGAGATGGTGATAAAAGTGTAATATGGATGGTAGAAATATATTTTTATATTTTGAATAAAAAACAACAAGGTAGCAAATAATAAATGGGGGAAAACGGTATTGCAATGCTTGAAAATGAGGCCTAGGGTCCATACTTTCACTAGTGCAATCTCTAAAGAATGCTAATCTAATTGGATCATATAACCATCCCTCAAAGTGTGATGAAGAATCACTCCAAAGTTCCTATCTAGTGGAGAACATAAGAAGAAATTGTTTGTAGGGTACGAAACCACCTCGAAGCTATTCTTTCCGATCAATCTATCCAAGAGCTCATACTAAAATAACACGAAATAATTTCAGATTCATAATACTAAATCCAACACAAAGAACCTCAAAGAGTGCCCCAAGATTTCTACCGGAGAAACAAAGACAAGAACGTGCATGAACCCCTATGCGTAGATTACCCCAATGTCACCTCAGGAATCCGCGAGTTGAGTGCCAAAACATATATCAGGTGAATCAATATGATACCCCATTGTCACCACGAGTATTCATATGCAAGACATATATCAAGTGCTCTCAAATCCATAAAAGTATTCAATCCGATAAAACAAAATCTCAAAGGGAAAACTCAATTTGTCACAACAAGATAGAGAGGGGAAACACCATATGATCCAACTATATTAACAAAGCCCGCGATAGATAAAGATGGTGCCATCTCAAGAACACAAGAGAGAGAGATTAAACACATAGCTACTGGTACAAACCCTCAGCCCCGAGGGTGGACTACTCCCTCCTCGTTGTGGTGGCCGCCGGGATGATCAAGATGGCCACCATCGATGATCCCCCCTATGGCGTAGTGCCGTAATGGGGTCTAGATTGCTTTGTGGTGTCTACAGAGGCCTTCGGCAGCGGAACTTCTGATCTAGGGTAACCCCCAAGGGTTTTGGAACATTTGGCAATTTTTATAGGGTGAAGAGGGGTGCGGGAGGCCACCGAGGTGGGCACAACTCACATGGGCACACCGGGGGCCCCAGGCACACCCTGGTGAGTTATGCCCCCCTCAGGGCACCCCTAGGTGCTGCTCTGGCCCAATGGATGCCTTCTGGTCCATAAAAATCCACAAAAAGTTTTGCGGTGTTTGGACTTCGTTTGATATTGATTTCCTGCGATGTAAAAAACAAGCAAAAAACAGCAACTCGCACTGGGCACTGGGTCAATAGGTTAGTCACAAAAAATAATACAAAGTTGCTATAAAATGATTGTAAAACATCCAAGAATGATAATATAACAACATGAATACTTCATAAATTATAGATACGTTGGAGACGTATCAGGCACATATTGTATTGTTGCCATCGAGGATAAAAAGATGGGGTTTATATCATATTGCTTGAGTTTATTCCTCTACATCATGTCATCTTACTTAATGCGTTACTTTGTTCTTCATGAACTTAATAGTCTAGATGCAGGCAGGAGTCAGTCGATGTGTGGAGTAATAGTAGTAGATGCAGAATCGTTTCGGTCTACTTGACACGGACGTGATGCCTATATTTCATAATCATTAACTTAGATATCATCATAACTTTGCGCTTTTCTATCAATTGCTCGACAGTAATTTGTTCACCCACTGTGTTATGTTCTATCTTGAGAGAAGCTCTAGTGAAACCTATGGCCCCCGGGTCTATTTTCCATCATAGACGTTTCCGATATACTATTTTCCATCATATTAGTTTCCGATCTACTATCTTGCAATATTTTACTTTCCGATCTAAAAACCAAAAATATTTACTTCATCTTTTGTTTAGTTTCATCTATCTCTATCAGATCTCACTTTTGCAAGTGACCGTGAGGGGATTGACAACCCCTTTATCACGTTGGCTGCAAGTTGTTTGATTTTCTGCAGGTATTCGCAATTCATAGGGCGAAGAGGGGTGCAGGAGGCCACTGAGGTGGGCACAGCCCACCTAGGCGTGCCTGGGCGCCCAGGTGCGCCCTGGTGGGTTGTGCCCCCTTGGGGCACCCCCAGGTGCTGCTCTGGCCCAATGGATGTCTTCTGGTCCATAAAAAATCGACAAAAAGTTTCGCGGTGCTTAGACTCCGTTTGATATTGATTTCCTGCGATGTAAAAAACAAGCAAAAAACAACAATTGACACTGGGCACTGCATCAATAGGTTAGTCCCAGAAAAATATATAAAGTTGCTATAAAATGATTGTAAAACATCCAAGAATGATAAAATAACATCATGAATACTTCATAAGTTATAGATATGTCGGAGACGTATCAGCATCCCCAAGCTTAATTCCTACTCGTCCCCGAGTAGGTAAATGATAAAAGAAATAATTTATGAAGTGTGAATGCTAGCAAAGTGCACACGTTTGATCAATGCCAATTTCAATCTTTTTCCTAGCATCATAACAACAATTCTTTCTTATGGAACTTCTCATGTTAAAGTAGCAACCAATTTACATGTTGAGGTCCAAACAATGAATTCTCTTGAAACTCAACAACCTATGTTCTCAGTCACCAAGAAATTGTAATTTAACTTATTCGACAGAGTTTAAGTAAGAGCTCCACATACTCAACCATCATATGGTCTTCTATGATTGCTAACACTCACCGCATACACATGAGCAAAACTTTTCAACCGGACACAAAGAAAGATAGGGGCTTATAATTTCGCCTCCCAATGTATTCACCTCAAGGGTGATGTCAACAATAATAACTCATGCTCCATATCCAACTGGATATATGTGCCTCGATCTTTCCTCACCACATGATGCTTGCCAAAAGAGAAAAATAAAAAGGAATACGGAGAAAAACTTCGACTCTTGCATGAAAGTAAATACATAAAAGTAAAAGGTAGGCCCTTCACAGAGGGAAGCTGAGGTTGCCATGCACTTATTTGTTTGTATGCTGAACCCCTTAGTGCAAAAGAACATCATGCTATATTTCCACTTATGATAGCAACCTTTATTATGCAGTCTGTCGCTTTTATTCTTTGCCATCACAAGTTCGTACAACGCTCAATTTTCTCTTACACTAAATGATCTAACAATTTTAGAAGCAATTTTTATTGTCTTATTGCACCGATGACAACTTACTTGAAGGATCTTGCTCAGTCCGTAGGTAGGTATGGTGGACTCTTGAAAATAAGATTTGGGTTTAAGGATTTTTGGATGCACAAGTAGTATCTCTACTTGGTGCAGAATTTTGGCTAGCAATGATGGGGGGCAAGCACCACATGTTGAAGGATCTATGACAATCTAACTTCTATGTGAATATGAACAAACATTAACCATTACGTTGTCTTCCTTGTCCAACGTCAACAATTTTGGCATATAATATTTTGATGGGGGCTCACAATCACAAAAGATTTCCAAGATAGTGTATTTTCATGTGAAAGTTCTCTTCCTTATACTAATTATTCATGAATTGCTTGTATGACCAATATTGTGATTGTCAAGCTTCAAAAGATTTCACTTTCTAAACCCAATGTGAAGTTACCACTGGCATGATATAATTTCAACTTCATGATATTCAATTCATTTAACAATTTGCACATAAGATATAAGTGAAGCACAGGAGTAAATGACAAGCTACTCCAAAAAGATATAAGTGAAGATCAAGTGAGTAGTTATGTAAATGGGTAGCTATTTGAGGACTCTCTCTTATTCAAAAACTTTCATATCTAAGTGTTTTACTAAGGTAGCAAGCAAAAAGCAAAAAATAAATAAAATGACAATCCAAGAATAGCACACATCATGTGAAAAAGAAAAAACTTAGGCTCAACCGATACTGACCGATAATTATTGATGAAGAAAGCTGGGATGCCTACCGGGGCATCCCCAAGCTTAGATGCTTGAGACTTCTTGAAATATTTACTTGGGATGCCTTGGGCATCCCTAAGCTTGAGCTTTTGTGTCTCCTTAATTCCTTTTATATCACGGTTTCCCTAAATCTTAAAGACTTCATCCACACAAAACTCAACAAGAACTCGTGAGGTAAGTTAGTATAAATCAATGCAAAACCTTATCATTCACTACTGTAGCAAATCACTAAAATTATTATTTAGCATTGCATACTAAATTGTAACATCCCAAATTTTCAATTTGCATGTTATACATAGGTCATCATATGCATATCATATTTTATTTGCATTTTTTCTGTGATCCTAGAAATCCTAAGCAACCCAAGAACCCACAGAGAGAGTTGGGGATTTCATTTTTTTCATATTTGAATTCTATCAAATTGAAAAGAGGATCATATTGATTTTAATGACTTTTCTCTCTGAAATATTTCCAATATTAAAATAAATGAGAGGAGATAAAATGACTTCTCCAAAATAAGAGGGGAATATTGGAGGAAAAATATTAAAATCAAATAAATATTTTATTTGGGATTTTAGTGCAATTTTATTTGAATTAGAAAAATATGCATTTTTCAAAATTGCATTTTTAGGCCAGAAAAATGTTTACTTTGTTCTAAATATTTTATTTAGATAGTGAAAATTGTTTTTGGTATTTTTATATTTTTTTATATTTGATAAGGATTTTTGTTTTTGGCGCAATTCATTTATTTTTTAAAAAAGTTCCCGCCCAACTGGGCGGAAGGCCCAGCCGAGCAGGCCAGCCCGCGTGCGCCACCGCCTCCCCGCGTCGCGCCGCCGGCGGACTCCAACAGGAGACGAGCTAGACTCCTCTCGCCGCCGCCCCTTAGCCAAGTCGCCCCCCGAGGCTTTATAAGCCAGACCCCCGGCCCCTCTCTCCCCACCATCGCCGCCCGCCGCCAGCGGCAGCACCAGCAGCCGCAGCCACCGCCGTCGCTACCGCCTGCCACGCAGCCGCCGCTGTTGCCCCACCCCACCGACCCCGCCGCCGCAGCCCCGCCGGATCTCGTCTCTGTGCCGCCGCCGGTCTTTTTGACGAACCGGTAAAAACCACCGCCGCCCAGTTTTTTTCTTTCGGTTTTTCGTTTTTTATCGGTTAGATCGGTTTTTCTTTAGTTCCTCTATTTAGCGAACGTTTGCCCGAACATATCTGTTCGCGAACGCATTCGCTCGTTTGTCCCCGAAAATGAACTTTCGTTCGTTAGCCTTTTCTTTTTATTTTATTTTTTCGGCCAGGGACCTATGCGCGATTATTTTTATCGCAGCTTAGCCCCTGATCTTCAAACCGTCGCAACTTTTTTAATCGTTCGTCCAAATCCAGTGAAACCAACGCCAAAATCTTTGTCTCGAACCCCTCTTTCCAGTTAATCAACTGAAACATGGTTTTGACAAATTAAAATTTTGTTTCAAGCAGATTTGAATTCGAACTTCTTTTGATCGTAGTTTGAGTTTGTAGCTCCGATTTGATTGATTCTTTTTGCAAATTGAAGCACTTCAGTTGAACTTTCTGTTTGGACTTTATCATCTAAGTTTTACCCTTGCATCTATGCTTGAGTGCTCATGTATGCTATTGTTTGCTTGCGATAGAATTTCCGGAGTGCGAAGTGTGGTACTACGAGTCACTAGGGTTTGTAGATCGTCAGCAAGGCAAGTAACACTTTGATCATACTTCTTCATTACCCAGTTTTTATGCATTAGTTTAAACCCTCAAACATTGCATGGTTAGGACTTGATAACATGTGGGTATTGGGAAGTAGTTGATGAGGTAGAAGCTATTGCCTTTTTATATCAAACCTTGGGAGTTACTTCTACGTTATGCTTATACTGCTATGCTATGCTTGTAGATGTGGTTTGGTTTAGTGTATCCATGACAGATGTGGTGTTGGGGAACGTCATAATTTCAAAAATTTCCTACGCACACGCAAGATCATGGTGATGTATAGCAATGAGAGGGAAGAGTATCGTCCACGTACCCTCGTAGAACGTAAGCGGAAGCGTTATGAGAACGCGGTTGATGTAGCCGAATGTCTTCACAATCCGACTGATCCAAGTACCGAGCGCATGTCACCTCCGAGTTCAGCACACGTTCAGCTCGATGACGTCCCACGAACTCTGATCCAGCAGAGCTTCACAGGAGAGTTCCATCAGCACGACGGCGTGTTGACGGTGATGATGTTGCTACCGACGCAGGGCTTCGCCTAAGCACCGCTACGATATGATCGAGGTGAATTATGGTGGAGGGGGGCACCGCACACGGCTAAGGGATCAATGATCAACTTGTGTGTCTAGAGGTGCCCCTGCCCCCGTATATAAAGGATGGAGGAGGGGAGGCCGGCCAGCCCCTAGGGCGCGCCAGAAGTGTGGAGTCCTACTAGGACTCCCTAATCCTTGTAGGATTCCTCCTCCCATATGGAATAGGAAAAGGGGAAGGAAAAAGGAGAAGGAAGGAAGGGGGCGCCCCCCCTTCCCTAGTCCAATTCGAACCAGACCATGGGGAGGGGTGCGGGCACCTTTTGATGCCTTTCTCTCCTTTCCCGTATGGCCCATTAAGGCCCAATACGAATTCCCGTAACTCTTCGGTACTCCGAAAAATACCCGAATCACTTGGAACCTTTCCGATGTCCGAATATAGTCGTCCAATATATCGATCTTTATGTCTTGACCATTTCGAGACTCCTCGTTATGTCCCCGATCTCATCCGGGACTCCAAACTACCTTCGGTACATCAAATCACATAACTCATAATACAAATCGTCACTGAATGTTAAGCGTGCAGACCCTACGGGTTCGAGAACTATGTAGACATGACTGAGACACATCTCTGGTCAATAACCAATAGCGGAACCTGGATGCTCATATTGGCTCCTACATATTCTACGAAGATCTTTAACGGTCAAACCGCATAACAACATACATTGTTCCCTTTGTCATCGGTATGTTACTTGCCTGAGATTCGATCGTCGGTATCTCAATACCTAGTTCAATCTTGTTACCGGCAAGTCTCTTTACTCGTTCCGTAATACATCATCCCGCAACTAACTCATTAGTTACAATGCTTGCAAGGCTTATAGTGATGTGCATTACCGAGAGGGCCCAGACATACCTCTCTGACAATAGGAGTGACAAATCCTAATCTCGAAATACGCCAACTCAACAAGTACCTTCGGAGACACCTGTAGAGCACCTTTATAATCACCCAGTTACATTGTGACATTTGGTAACACACAAAGTGTTTCTTCGGTAAACGGGAGTTGCATAATCTCATAGTCATAGGAACATGTATAAGTCATGAAGAAAGAAATAGCAACATACTAAATGATCAAGTGCTAAGCTAACGGAATGGGTCAAGTTAATCACATCATTCTCCTAATGATGTGATCCCGTTAATCAAATGACAACTCATGTCTATGGCTAGGAAACTTAACCATCTTTGATTCAACGAGCTAGTCAAGTAGAGGCATCCTAGTGACACTCTATTTGTCTATGCATTCACACATGTATCAAGTTTCCGGTTAATACAATTCTAGCATGAATAATAAAAATTTATCATGAAATAAGGAAATAAATAATAACCTTATTATTGCCTCTAGGGCATATTTCCTTCAGTCTCCCACTTGCACTAGAGTCAATAATCTAGATCACATCACCATGTGATTAACATCGATAGTTCACATCATCATGTGATTAACACTCATAGTTCACATCACCATGTGACCAACACCCAAAGGGTTTACTAGATTCAGTAATCTAGTTCACATCGCTATGTGATTAACACCCAAAGAGTACTAAGGTGTGATCATGTTTAGCTTGTGAGAGAATCTTAGTCAACGGGTCTATCACATTCAGATCCGTTATGTATTTTGCAAATTTCTATGTCTACAATGCTCTGCACGGAGCTACTTTAGCTAATTGCTCCCACTTTCAATGTGTATCTAGATTGAGACTTAGAGTCATCTGGATCAGTGTCAAAACTTGCATCGACGTAACTCTTTATGACGAACCTTTTGTCACCTCCATAATCGAGAAACATATCCCTGTTCCACTAAGGATAAGTTTGACCGCTGTCCAGTGATCTACTCCTAGATCACTATTGTACTCCCTTGCCAAACTTAGTGTAGGGTATACAATAGATCTGGTACATAGCAAGGCATACTTTATAGAACCTATGACTGAGGCATAGGGAATGACTTTCATTCTATTTCTATCTTCTTCCGTGGTCGGACTTTGAGTCTTACTCAACTTCACACCTTGCAACACAGGCAAGAACTCTTTCTTTGACTGTTCCATTTTGAACTAATTCAAAATCTTGTCAAGGTACATACTCATTGAAAATCCTTATCAAGCGTCTTGATCTATCTCTATAGATCTTGATGCTCAACATGTAAGCAGCTTCATCGAGGTCTTTCTTTGAAGAACTCCTTTCAAATACTCCTTTATGCTTTCCAGAAAATTCTACATCATTTCTGATCAACAATATGTCATTTACATATACTTATCAGAAAGGTTGTAGTGCTCCCACTCACTTTCTTGTAAATACAGGCTTCACCGCAAATCTGTATAAAACTATATGCTTTAATCAACTCATCAAAGCGTATATTCCAACTTCGAGATGCTTGCACCAGTCCACATATGGATCGCTGGAGCTTGCACATTTTGTTAGCACCTTTAGGATTGACAAAACCTTCTGGTTGCATCATATACAACTCTTTTCTTTAATAAATCCATTAAGGATTGCAGTTTTGTTATCCATTTGCCGGATTTCATAAAATGCGGCAATTGCTAACATGATTCGGACACACATTAAGCATCGATAGTGAGAAAATATCATTGTAGTCAACACCTTGAACTTTGTCAAAACCTTTTTCCGACAAGTCTAGCTTTGTAGATAGTAACACTACTATCAGCGTCCGTCTTCCTCTTGAAGATCCATTTATTTTCTATGGCTTGCCGATCATCGGGCAAGTCAACCAAAGTACACACTTTGTTCTCAAACATGGATCCCATCTCAAATTTCATGGCCTTAAACCATTTTGCGGAATCTGGGCTCATCATCGCTTCCTCATAGTTTGTAGGTTCGTCATGGTCAAGTAACATGACCTCCAGAACAAGATCACCGTACCACTCTGGTGCGGATCTTACTCTGGTTGACCTACGAGGTTTGGTAGTAAGTTGATCTGATGTTACATGCTCATCATCATTAGCTTCCTCACTAATTGGTGTAGGAGTCACAGGAACAGATTTCTGTGATGAACTACTTTCCAATAAGGGAGCAGGTACAGTTACCTCATCAAGTTCTACTTTCCTCCCACTCACTTCTTTCGAGAGAAACTCCTTCTCTAGAAAGGATCCATTCTTAGCAACGAATATCTTGCCTTCAGATCTGTGATAGAAGGTGTACCCAACTGTCTCCTTTGGGTATCCTATGAAGACACATTTCTCCGATTTGGGTTTGAGCTTATCAAGATGAAACTTTTTCACATAAGCATCGCAACCCCAAACTTTAAGAAACGACAACTTTGGTTTCTTGCCAAACCACAGTTCATATGGTGTCGTCTCAACAGATTTAGATGGTGCCCTTTTTAACGTGAATGTAGTTGTCTCTAATGCATAACCCCAAAACGATAGTAGTAAATCGGTAAGAAACATCATTGATTGCACCATATCTAATAAAGTACGGTTACGATGTTCGGACACACCATTACGCTGTGGTGTTCCAGGTGGCGTGATTTGTGAAACTATTCTGCATTGTTTCAAATGAAGACCAAACTCGTAACTCAAATATTCTTCTCCACGATTAGATCATAGAAACTTTATTTTCTTGTTACGATGATTCTGTAATTCACTCTGAAATTATATGAACTTTTTAAATGTTTCAGACTTATGTTTCATCAAGTAGATATACGCATATCTGCTCAATTCATCTGTGAAGGTCAGAAAATAACGATACCTGCCGCGAGCCTCAACACTCATCGGATTGCATACATCAATATGTATTATTTCCAATAAGTCAGTTGCTTGCTCCATTGTTCCAGAGAACGGAGTCTTAGTCATCTTGCCCATGAGGCATGGTTCGCAAGCATCAACTGATTCATAGTCAAGTGATTCCAAAAGCCCATCAACATGGATTTTCTTCATGCGCTTTACACCAATATGACCTAAAACGACAGTGCCACAAATAAGTTGCACTATCATTATTAACTTTGCATCTTTTGGCTTCAATATTATGAATATGTGTATCACTACGATCGAGATCCAACAAACCATTTTCATTGGGTGTATAACCATAGAAGGTTTTAGTCATGTAAATAGAGACAACAATTATTCTCTAATTTAAATGAATAACCGTTTTGCAATAAACATGATCAAATCATATTCATGCTCAACGCAAACACCAAATAACACTTATTTAGGTTCAACACTAATCCCGAAAGTATAGGGAGTGTGCGATGATGATCATATCAATCTTGGAACTACTTCCAACACACATCGTCACCTCGCCCTTTAACTAGTTTCTGTTCATTCTGCAACTCCCGTTTCGAGTTACTACTCTTTAACAACTGAACTAGTGTCAAATACTTGAGGGGTTGCTATAAACACTACTAAAGTACACATCAATAACATGTATATCAAATATACCTTTGTTCACTTTGCCATCCTTCTTATCCACCAAATACTTGGGGAAGTTCCGCTTCCGGTGACCAGTCCCTTTGCAGTAGAAGCACTCAGTCTCAGACTTAGGTCCAGACTTGGGTTTCTTCACTTGAGCAGCAACTTGCTTGTCGTTCTTCTTGAAGTTCCCCTTCTTCCCTTTGCCCTTTTCTTGAAACTGGTGGTCTTGTCAACCATCAACACTTGATGCTCTTTCTTGATTTCTACCTTCATTGATATCAGCAACACGAAGAGCTCGGGAATTACTTTCGTCATCCCTTGCATATTATAGTTCATCACGAAGTTCTATTAACTTGGTGATAGTGACTAGAGAACTTTTTCAATTACTATCTTATCTGGAAGATTAACTCCCACTTGATTCAAGCAATTGTAGTACTCAGATAATCTGAGCACATGCTCACTGGTTGAGCTATTCTCCTCCATCTTATTGGCAAAGTACTGTCAGAGGTCTCATACCTCTCGACACGGACATGAGTATGAAATACTAATTTGAACTCTTGGAACATCTTATATGCTCCGTGGTGTTCAATTTTTTTTGAAGTCCCGGTTCTAAGCCGTAAAGCATGGTGCACTAAACTATCAAGTAGTCATCATATCGAGCTTGCCAAACGTTTATAATGTATGCATCTGCTCCTGCAATTGGTCTGTCACCTAGCGGTGCATCAAGGACATAATTCTTCTGTGCAGCAATGAGGATAATCCTCAGATCACGGATCCAATCCGCATCATTGCTACAAATATCTTTCAACTTAGTTTTCTCTAGGAACATATGAAAATAAACAGGGGAGCCAAACGCGAGCTATTGATCTACAACATAGATATGCTAATACTACCATGACTAAGTTCATGATAAAATTAAAGTTCAATTAATCATATTACTTAAGAACTCCCACTTAGATAGAGATCCCTCTAATCATCTAAGTGATCGCGTGATCCAAATCAACTAAACCATGTCCGATCATCACGTGAGATGGAGTAGTTTTCAATGGTGAACATCACTATGTTGATCATATCTTCTATATGATTCACGCTCGACCTTTCAGTCTTAGTGTTCCGAGGCCATATCTGCATATGCTAGGCTCGTCAAGTTTAACCCGAGTATTCTGCTTGTGCAAAAATTGGCTTGCATCCGTTGTAGATGAACGTAGAGCTTATCACGTGGTGTCTCGGCACGACGTACTTTGGCAGGTAGAACACTTTTATCTTGAAGTCTAGTGAGAGATCATCTTATAATGCTACCGTCGATCTAAGCAAAATAAGATGCATAAAAGATAAACATCACATGCAATCAATATAAGTGATATGATATGGCCATCATCATCTTGTGCTTGTGATCTCCATCTCCGAAGCACCGTCATGATCACCATCGTCACCGACGCGACACCTTGATCTCCATCGTAGCATTGTTGTCATCTCGCCAACTATTGCTTCTACGACTATCGCTACCACTTATTGATAAAGTAAAGCATTACAGGGCGATTGCATTGCATACAATAAAGCTACAACCATATGGCTCCTACCAGTTGCCAATAACTCGGTTACAAAACATGATCATCTCATACAATTAAAATATAGCATCATGTCTTGACCATATCACATCACAACATGCCCTGCAAAAACAAGTTAAACGTCCTCTACTTTGTTGTTGCAAGTTTTACGTGGCTGCTAAGGGCTGAGCAAGAACCGTTCTTACCTACGCATCAAAACCTCAACGATAGTTTGTCAAGTTAGTGTTGTTTTAACCTTCTCAAGGACCGGGCGTAGCCACACTCGGTTCAACTAAAGTTGGAGAAACTGACACCCGCCAGCCACCTGTGTGCAAAGCACGTCAGTAGAACCAGTCTCGCATAAGCGTACACGTAATGTCGGTCTGGGCCGCTTCATCCAACAATACCGCCGTACCAAAGTATGACATGCTGGTAAGTAGTATGACTTGTATCGCCCACAACTCACTTGTGTTCTACTCATGCATATAAGTTCTACGCATAAAACCTAGCTCGGATGCCACTATTGGGGAACGTAGTAATTTCAAAAATTTCCTACGCACATGCAAGATCATGGTGATGTATAGCAACAAGAGGGAAGAGTATCGTCCATGTACCCTCGTAGACCATAAGCGGAAGCGTTATGAGAACGCGGTTGATGTAGTCGAACGTCTTCATGAATCGACCGATCCAAGTACCGAACACACGGCACCTCTGAGTTTAGCACACGTTCAGCTCGATGATGTCCCACAAAATCCGATCCAGCATAGCTTCACGGGGGAGTTCCATCAGCACGACGGCGTGTTGACGGTGATGATGTTGCTACCGATACAGGGCTTCACCTAAGCACCGCTACGATATGATCGAGGTGAATTATGGTGGAGGGGGGCACCGCACACAGCTAAGGGATCAATGATCAACTTGTGTGTCTAGAGGTGCCCCCCTGCCCCCATATGGAATAGGAAAAGGGGAAGGAAAAAGGAGAAGGAAGGAAGGGGTGCCCACCTTCCCTAGTCCAATTCTGACCAGACCATGGGGAGGGGTGCGGCCACCTTTTGAGGCCTTTCTCTCCTTTCCCGTATGGCCCATTAAGGCCCAATACGAATTCCCGTAACTCTCCGGTACTCCGAAAAATACCCGAATCACTCGGAACCTTTCCGATGTTCGCATATAGTCGTCCAATATATCGATCTTTATGTATTGACCATTTCGAGACTCCTCGTCATGTCCCCGATCTCATCCGGGACTCCGAACTACCTTCGGTACATCAAATCACATAACTCATAATACAAATCGTCATTGAACGTTAAGCGTGCGGACCTACGGGTTCGAGAACTATGTAGACATGACCGAGACACATCTCCGGTCAATAAACAATAGCGGAACCTGGATGCTCATATTGGCTCCTACATATTCTACGAACATCTTTATCGGTCAAACCGCATAACAACGTACGTTGTTCCCTTTGTCATCGATATGTTACTTGCCCGAGATTTGATCGTCGGTATCTCAATACCTAGTTCAATCTCGTTACCAGCAAGTCTCTTTACTCGTTGCGTAATACATCATCCTGCAAATAACTCATTAGTTACAATGCTTGCAAGGCTTATAGTGATGTGCATTACCGAGAGGTCCCAGAGATACCTCTCCGACAATCAGAGTGACAAATCCTAATCTCGAAATACGCCAACTCAACAAGTACCTTCAGAGACACCTGTAGAGCACCTTTATAATCACCCAGTTACGTTGTGACATTTGGTAACACACAAAGTGTTCCTCCGGTGAACGGGAGTTGCATAATCTCATAGTCATAGGAACATGTATAAGTCATGAAGAAAGCAATAGCAACATACTAAACGATCAAGTGCTAAGCTAACGAAATGGGTCAAGTCAATCACATCATTCTCCTAATGATGCGATCTCGTTAATCAAATGACAACTCATGTCTATGGCTAGGAAACTTAACCATCTTTGATTCAACAAGCTAGTCAAGTAGAGGCATACTAGAGACACCCTGTTTGTCTATGCATTCACACATGTATCAAGTTTCCGGTTAATACAATTCTAGCATGAATAATAAACATTTATCATGAAATAAGGAAATAAGGAAATAAATAATAACTTTATTATTGCCTCTAGGGCATATTTCCTTCGTGTGAGAGTTGTTAAATAATGGTTAACTTAAGGTGGCCACTTTAATACACATCTGGGTGGGTTGGTTGAGGCACCCTGGAGCACCCAGTGGTTGTCTGGGCACCTGGAGCAATCCAGAGGTGTCTTGTGATATCCCGGAGTACCCGAGTGATCATTCTTTGGTTTGCCACCCAGGCTCAAAGGGGTCATAAGATTATTCATGCTAGAAACTTCCGTGTGCAGCCACAAGCCAATATGGGCTCTGGCGTAGTTGACTAAGTTGTGGGAATCCTTTCCATGATGGGCTAGCAGATGTAGGGGATTGTAGGTGTACCGGCCTATCTATCGGTTAAGGGGACCTCTCCGGAAAGAATGTGTCTCGGTCATTGGTTTCTCAAACATCATGCAGTGCGAGAAATTCAATGAAGGAGATCGAGTCTTGTGGGGAAAAGTGCGCAAACCTCTGTAGAGTGTACAAACTAATCATGGTTAGCCATGTCCCCGGTTATGGACATCTTGAGTATCTGTTTCTTGAATTATTGATGTGATCTCAACACTTTAAATTAATCTTGTTGGGTTGTTAATTGCTATTTAATTAGGATTGAGATGGGATTTCCATTCTCAATGTTTATCAACCAACTTTGTAGTTAAAATGAAATATATTCCTTTGCAGTAGGGAAAAACTGGCTTTTCGCGAAAACATTTACCTTAGAGCCTCCACCAGCCATATATGCATGTAGTATTAGCATGTGTCTTATTCATTGCTCTACAGTGTTATTTTTCCAGCATATTCCATGTGCTGACTCATCTCGGGCTGCAACGTATTATGTTGCAGACTTTTCAGATGAAGAGTAAGGTGCGCTAGGTCGTTGTTTTTTACTCAGCTATGCCGTTGGAGTTGATGCACTCACTTTTGCCTTCGAAGCCTTCCGTTGTTATCTTCATTAGATGGCCTTCAACCATATTATTGTAATAAGTTCTCTTTCGAGACATTCGATGTAATAAGTGTGTGATTGCAGTCTGTTATAAATCCTTCAAGCACTGCGTGTCAGCATTACCGATCCAGGGATGACACTCATGCATAGAGATTCGACCGTTTGAGGTCAGATCGCTACAAGATGGTATTAGAGCACACGCTGACTGTAGGACACGACCACTATAGATGGAGGACCCAAGGAACAAGTTTTCTCAACCAGATGAAGACACCCCTTTCGGATGACACTTGAAGGAAGTCACTAGGTACCTGAACATCGGAATACCAAGCTTCACCGGGACCTACACAGCCACTTTACCAGAAGAGGAGCGTTGGATGATTTGAGTTCATGTTCCACGAAGGAGATTCACGCCAGTTACTGAGCCCATAGAGTTTTCCTTTGATGCACCAACCTGGAGTCTAGGAAAGAGCATGGCAGCCCACATCGCCATGGGACGCATCGGCAAAGTCTACAACAAGGAGCTTAAGGACACCATCTACCAGATATATATGTGGGCGCCGAGATGAGCAATGGGAGATGATCAACACCAGGAGGGACAAGTCCATTGCGTCCTTTATCTAGGAGTTAAATCAACACATTCTACTCCAGGAGAACCAAATGTGCGCCAGCATGATAGATCTGAAGAAGGTGATGACCAGGAACATGGAGCTTGAAGAGGAACTCAAGTCTACACGCGATGGATATGAGGAGGAAATCACAGTGCTACTAGAGAGGAATGAAGACCTGAAGAAGAAGCTAGGAGTATTCATGGGAGACCTCGTGCCAGGAGGAGATGACAACCATCCCGAGGACTACATCATCATCGACGACACCGACTCCGACCCCGACAGTAGTGATGATGATTATGAAGATGAAGCTGGAGCGGATATCATGGAGTCTTCCGCCGATCAAAATTTCTAGATGACCACCATATTATTAGTAGTATTCCCCCATGTATATGGTAGTAGTCTGAGCACTTTGTAACGGTAGTTAGATCGTTTGTATGCCCTTGTTTGAATTGAGTGGAGTGAAATGAATATGTTTGTCTCATGTGCATATGGGCAGTGTTTTCTCTTTAGACCTCATTCTATTCTAATCTCTTCCCTCTAAACCCATCAGATGCCTCCGAGACGTGACCCTGGATTTGTCTTCCCACCGAAGCTCACTCAGTTGGTCCAACAGCAGAATGCTTTGATGCAACTACTAGTCGAGAACCAAGGCAACAACAACAACAACAACAACAACAACGCCACCACCTCCAGTTGACAACTTAGCCCATTTTCTGAGGTTGAATCTGCTGGTGTTTTCTAGTAGCACCGAGCCGATTGTTGCTGATGACTGGCTACGCAGGATTGGAAGGGAGTTGACCACCGCAGGTTGCACAGATGCTGAGATGGTGCGCTTTGCCGCACACCAACTGGATGGACCCGCAGCCTCATGGTGGGAGAATTACACAACCACATTCCCCATAGCCAATGTTACTTGGGATCAATTTCAGCAAGCATTCCGCACTGCACATGTCTCAACTGGAGCTATGAGCTTGAAGAAGTGTGAGTTTCGCAACTTACGCTAGGGAAACCGTACTATGGGGTAGTACGTGGATGAGTTCAGTAAGTTAGCTCGTTATGCCCCGGATGATGTGGCCACAGATGCCGCGAAGTAGGAGAAGTTTATGGAAGGGCTGAATGATGATCTGAGCATGCAGTTGATGGTGGCAGCATTCACAAATTACTAGGAGTTGGTAGACAGGGCTCTTATGATTGAAGCGAAGTAGCAGTAGATAGAGAGCCGCAAAAGGAAATATGGACAAGGGAAGTATAATTCTGGAGCATCGCAGAAGCCTCGCTTTACCCCAAACTCGGGAGGATATACCCATAACCATGGAGGACATACCCACAATGGAGGGAGTTTGCATAACCACAGTGGCCCCAAGAATGGGAATGGGAATGGAGGAAGCAACAGACAGAACCATTCCAACCCAGCAACACCCGCCAGGAAGGATTTAAGTCACATTACTTGTTTCAAGTGCGGGAAGACTGGACACTACGCCATCGAATGCCCCTAAGCAAAGAATGGAAACGGCAATGGAAGCTCTGGGAAGAAGCCCAACCCTTTCAACAGGGAATAGGTGAACCATGTTAACGTGGAGGGGGTTGAAGAGCAGCCAGATGCAGTTTTATTTAAGTTTTTGATTGAGTCATTTACTGCAATCATTCTTTTCGATACTGGTGCATCACATTCATACATTTCGAGGGGGTTTGTGGATAAGTATAAGTTGCCCACCAAAGTTCTTAAGACACCTATGTTAGTAAGCTTGCTAGGAGCGGAGTATATGGCAAGCCAAGGATGTTTTCAGATGCCCTTGACCATAGGTAGGCATGTTTTCCCCTCAGACCTAATAATTTTGGATTCCCAAGGATTGGATATAATATTAGGTACGGATTGGTTATCAAAGTATGAAGGAAACATCGATTGTGCTAGTAAGTCAATCCTACTCAACACCCCGGAGGGAAAAAGGATCAAGTATGTGTCTAGGCATGCGCCAAGGAGGACCCAAGTAAATTCCCTCTCCGGAGTTGTTCAGGAAGAAGTGCTTGTTGTGAAGGATTACCCGGATGTATTTCCAAATGAATTACTAGGCATGCCACCAGACCGAGACATTGAGTTTTTGATAGAACTATTTCCAGGCACCGGACTGATATCAAAGAGACCATACCAGATGCCCGCAAATGATCTGGAGGAAATCAAGAAGCAGATTAAGGAGTTATTGGAGAAAGGTTACATTCGACGAAGTTCGTCACCGTGGGGAGCCCCAGTGCTCTTGGTTGATAAGAAGGATGGATCTTTGAGAATGGTTGTTGATTATCATGCATTGAATGAAGTGACGATCAAGAACAAGTACCCACTACCGAGGATCAACGCTTTGTTTGACCAGCTGCAAGGAGCTAAAGTATTTTCCAAGATCGATGTACGATCAGGATACCACCAGCTGAAGATCCGAGAATAGGATATACCTAATACAACTTTCACCAGAAGGTACTGGCTATACGAGTACATGGTTATGTCATTTAGATTGACTAATGCCCCTGCCTATTTTATGAGTATGATGAATGAAGTGTTCACGGAGTTTTTGGATAAGTTTGTTGTGGTATTCATTGATGATATTTTGGTATCCTCGAAGAATAAAGAGGAACACAAGGAGCACTTGCGTTTAGTTCTCGAGAAGCTCAGGGAACATCAACTATATGCCAAGTTCAGCAAATGTGAGTTTTGGTTGAAGGAAGTTGGATTTCTTGGGCATGTTATATCAGGAGAGGGTATAGCAGTAGAACCTACCAAGGTTCAGTTAGTCACTGATTAGCTGTCACCCACCTCAGTAGGAGAGATCCGTAGTTTTCTTGGACTCGCGGGATATTATCGGAGATTCATTGAGATTTTTTTAAGATTGCGAAACCCATGACAGAGTTGTTGAAGAAGTACACCAAGTTCAAATGGACCGAAGATTGTGAGGCCAGTTTTCAGGAGTTGAAGAAACATTTAGTTACAGCCCCAGTGCTGATTCTTCCAGATATACGCAAGGATTTCCAAGTGTATTGCGATGCTTCTCGCTTAGGACTTGGAGGTGCACTTATGCAAGACGGAAGAATTGTTTCATACGCCTCATGACAACTTCGACCTCATGAGTTGAATTATGCCACCCATGATTTGGAGTTAGCAGCCGTAGTGCATGCGCTTAAGACCTGGAGACATTTTATGATTGGGAGTATATGTGATGTGTACATGAATAACAAGAGTTTGAAGTACATTTTCACGCACAAAGAGCAGAATCTCAGGCAAAGGAGATGGTTGGAGCTTATAAAGGATTATGATATGAAGTTGCACTATCACCCAGGTAAGGCCAATGTCGTAGCAGACGCTTTGAGCCGAAAGAGTTATGCCAATACCCTCGTAAGAGGAGGCTTACCGCAGGAGTTAGCTGACGATCTCAAGTAACTTCGTTTGGAGATAGTTCCAAGAGGTTTCGTGGCAAGAGGTTCAGTCTACATTATTGGGAAAGATTCGAGAAGCTCAAAAGGAAGATAAGGAAATTTCTGAGATAAAGGAGAAGACAAGCAAGGGAAAAGCCAAGGGTTTCCGTGAGGATGAGCACAAAACCTTATGGTTTGAGGATCGTATATATGTGCCCAATAATGCGGAGATCAGGAAGTTAATACTTCAGGAAGCTCATGACTCGACATACTCGATTTACCCCAGAAACACCAAGATGTATTTGGATTTGAAGGAACATTTCTGGTGGACGGGGATGAAGAAGGATATTGCCGAGTATGTAGCAGTATGCGATGTATGCTAGAGAGTGAAGGTAGAACATCAGAAGCCAACAGGATTATTACAGCCTATGTCGATACCTGAGTGGGAGTGGGACAAGCTTGGGATGGATTTTATCACCGGATTACCCAGGACCCGATCGAGATATGATTCAATCTGGGTAGTAGTTGATCGCTTAACCAAGGTAGCTCACTTTATTCCAGTGAAAACCACCTATACAAGCGCAAAGTTGGCCAAGATATATATGACCAGGATCGCATGTCTGCATGGAGTTCCGAGGACTATCGTATCAGATAGAGGGACACAATTTACCTCGAAGTTTTGGAATCAATTGCACCGGACCTTGGGTACTAGGCTAGAGTTCAGTACAGCCTTTCATCCGCAGACAGATGGACAGACCGAGAGGGTCAATCAGATTCTGGAGGACATGTTGAGAGCTTGTGCGCTAGATTATGGATCTAGTTGGGATGACAATTTACCTTACGCAGAGTTATCATACAACAACAGTTATCAGGCTAGTTTGAAGATGACACCTTTCGAAGCTTTATATGGAAGGAGGTGCAGGACACCATTAATGTGGGATGAAGTTGGAGACCAACAGTTGTTTGGACCAGATTTGATCAAAGAGTCTGAAGAGAAGGTTAAGTTGATTCAAGATAGACTGAAGATAGCTCAATCCAGGCAGAAGAGTTTTGCCGATACTAAATGTAAGGAGGTAGTCTACGAAATTGGAGATAGAGCATATCTTCGAGTGTCACCACTACAAGGAGTTAAACAATTTTGAGTTAAGGGAAAGTTAGCCTCGAGATTTGTAGGACCATACCGAGTTTGGGAATGTATGGGAGAGGTTTCCTACAAGTAGGAGCTACCCGAAGGACTATCAAGAGTTCATGATGTGTTTCACGTTTCCTAGCTAAAGAAGTGCCATGCTGAGATGGTCGATATCCCTCTAAGAGATACAGTGCCCCTGGAAGCAATTTAGATGGAGAGTGATCTAACCTATGATGAGAAGCCCGTCAAGATTCTTGAGTTTGCCAGTCGAGTTACACGCAACAAGGTTATCATGTTTTGCAAAGTTCAGTGGAACCACCATATCGAGGATGAAGCCACGTGGGAACGAGAAGAAGATCTGCGAAAAGACCACCCGCATCTATTTTCAAGCCAACCCGAATCTCGAGGACGAGATTCATCTTAAGGGGGGTAGGTTTGTAACATCCCAAATTTTCAATTTGGATGTTATACATAGGTCATCATATGCATATCATATTTTATTTGCATTTTGTCTGTGATCCTAGAAATCCTAAGCAACTCAAGGACCCATGGAGGGAGTTGGGGATTTCATTTATTTTCATATTTGAATTCTCTCAAATTGAAAAGAGGATCATATTGATTTTAATGACTTTTCTCTCAAAAATATTTCCAATATTAAAATAAATGAGAGGAGATAAAATGACTTCTCCAAAATAAGAGGGGAATATTGGAGGAAAATGTTAAAATCAAATAAATATTTTATTTGGGATTTTAGTGCTATTTTATTTGAATTAGAAAAATATGCATTTTTCAAAATTGCATTTTTAGGCTAGAAAATGTTCACTTTGTTCTAAATATTTTTTAGACGGTGAATTTTTTTATATTTTATTAGGATTTTTGTTTTTAGGCGGAATTCATTTATTTTTAAAAAAAGTTCCCGCCGACCAGGCCGAAGGCCCAACCGAGTAGGCCGGCCCGCCTGCGCCACCGCCTCCCCGCGCCGCAGCGTCTTGCCGCCGGCGGACTCCAACAGGAGTCTGAGCCGGACTCCTCTCGCCGCCGCCCCTTTCCCAAGTCGCCC
>NC_041386.1:444238018-444299651 GCF_002162155.2 Triticum dicoccoides
CAGCAGCCGCAGCCGCCGCCGTTTGCCGCCGCCACCACAACCTGCCGCGCCATCGCCGCAGCCCAGCGCCGCCGATGCTGCGCCGTCGCCCCACCCCGCCGACCCTGCAGCCACAGCCCCACCGGAGCCCCGCCCGTCGGATCTCGTCGCCGCGCCGCCGCCGGTCTTTTTCGACGACCGGTAAAAACCGCCGCCGTCCGTTTTTTTTTCAATTTTTCATTTTTGATCGGTTAGATCGATTTTTCTTCGATTCCGCTATTTAGCGAACATTTGCCCGAACGTATCTATTCGTGAACGCGTTCGTTCATTTGTCCCCGATAACGAACATTCGTTCATTAGCATTTTGTTTTTATTTTATTTTTTCGGCCAGGAACCTATCCGCGATTATTTTTATCATAGCTTACCCCCTAATCTTTAAACCCTCGCAACTTTTTAACCATTCATCCAAATCCAGTGAAACAAACGCCAAAATCTTCGTCTCGTACCCCTCTTTCCAGTTAATCAACTTGAACATGGTTTTGAAAAATTAAAATTTGGTTTCAGGCAGATTTGAATTCGAACTTCTTTTGATCGTAGTTTGAGTTTGTAGCTCCGATTTGATGATTCTTTTTGCAAATCAAAGAACTTCAGTTGAACTTTCAGTTTGGACTTTCTCATCTATGTTTTATCCTTGCATATATGCTTGAGTGCTTATGTATGCTATTGTTTGCTTGCGATAGAATTTCTGGAGTGCGAAGCGTGCTACTACGAGTCACTAGGGTTTGTAGATCGTCCGCAAGGCAAGTAACACATTGATCATACTTCTTCATTACCCAGTTTTTATGCATTAATTTCAACCCTCAAACATTGCATGGTTTGGACTTGATAACATGTGGGTATTGGGAAGTAGTTGATGAGGTAGAAACTATTGCCTTTTTATATCAAACATTGGGAGTTACTTCTACGTAATGCTTATACTGCTATGCTATGCTCGTAGACGTGGTTTGGTTGAGTGTATCCATGACAAATGTGAGAGTTGTTAAATAATGGTTAACTTAAGGTGGCTACTTTAATACACATCTGGGTGGATTGGTTGAGGCACCCTGGAGCGCCTAGTGGTTGTCTGGGCACCTGGAGCAATCCAGAGCTGTCCTGGGATATCCCGGAGTACCCGTGTGATCATCCTATGGTTCGCCACCCAGGCTCAAAGGGATAATAAGATTATTCATGCTAGAAACTTCCATGTGCAGCCACAAGCCAATATGGGCTCTGGCATAGTTGAGTAAGTTGTGGGAATCCTTTCCATGATGGGCTAGCAGATGTAGGGGATTGTAGGTGTAACGACCTATCTATCGGTTAAGGGGACCTCTCCGGAAAGACTGTGTCTCGGTCATCCATTTCTCAAACATCTTGCAGTACGAGAAATTCAACAGAGGAGATCGAGTCTTGTGGGGAAAAGTGCGCAAACCTCTGCAGAGTGTACAAACTAATCATGGTTAGCCGTGTCCCCGGTTATGGACATCTTGAGTATCTGGTTCTTGAATTATTGATGTGATCTCAACACTTCAAATTAATCTTGTTGGGTTGTTAATTGCTATTTAATTGGGATTGAGATGGGGTTTCCATTCTCAATGTTTATCAACCAACTTTGTAGTTAAAATAAAATATATTCCTTTGCAGTAGGGAAAAACTGGCGTTTCACAAAAACATTTACCTTAGAGCCTCCACCATCCATATATGCATGTAGTGTTAGCATGTATCTTATTCATTGCTGTACAGTGTAATTTTGCCAGCATATTGAATATGCTGACCCATTTCGGGCTGCAACGTATTATGTTGCAGACTTTTCAGACGAAGAGTATGGTGCGCTAGGTCGTTGTTTTGCACTCAGCTATGCCGTTTGAGTTGATGGACTCACTTTTGCCTTCAAAGCCTTCCGCTGTTATCTTCATTAGATGGCCTTCAGCCATATTATTGTAATAAGTTCTCTTTCGAGACATTCGATGTAATAAGTGTGTGATTGCACTCTGTTATAAATCCTTCAAGTATTGTGTGTGTCGGCATTACCGATCCAGGGATGACACTCATGCATAGAGATTCGACCGTTTGAGGTCGGATCGCTACATAAATGCCTCTGCATATTTATGTCACAGCCCTAGCTTAACCCCTATTGTCCTTGCTTGATCTTGTTGCATCATGTTTTAATTTTATTTAAAGTTGAAATGGGGATTGATCAAACCCTAGCACCAAAATAAATCAACTAGGTTCAACCTAAAAATATTTTCATTGAACCCAAAGTGCCTCAAGAAAAGTTCATGATTTTTGGTCATGGTAGAAAACTCTGCCAAAAATGATGAACATATTTCTAGGACATTTTTGGAATTTTGAACTATCTCATATTGTATTTGAGTTGGAGCAAATAAATCCTATAATTATTTGTATTGCCCCAATGATTCTGAAACATTTTGTGGGGCTCTGAAATAATTCAATTTGCATCCACAATTATTCTCAGAAGCAACAAAAATTATTTGGTCAGGAAACCAAATTCCAACATATTGCAGAAAATAGAAAACAGAAAGAATTAGAGAGAGAGAGAGAGAACCCACTTGGCGCTTACCTGGCGGCCAAGCTGGCCGGCCCAGCCCACCAGGCTGAAGTGGCTGTCTTCAACCTCTGCAAGTAGGCAGAGGCGTGTCGACGCGTGCGCGCCTCAGGTCTCCACCTCCTCCCAGCTCGCCGCACGCTCCCGTGGCCTTCTCGCGACACCTAGGAGACGTGGACGAAGCCCCACACTGATCCCCTCCTCCTTTGGCCACTCTTCCCCTTCTCCCTACTAGACCTCGAGCTCGGCTGAACGAGCTCGTCACCGCCGTTCACTACCACCGCGCTCATTGGCATCCCTCACCCTACCGCCATGCCCAGAGGCTCCGCCTCGTCGTCCTCGAGCTCTCTGCCAGCCCACACAAGCCGAGACGCCCCGCAGAGCTGCCCTTGGCTCGTCTTCCTCTTCGGTGCCGTGGATCGCCGTCGTCAAATTCATCATCGTTCAGCCTCCCCCGAGCTCGCCGAGCATCTCTTCGTGACCGTGGTAAGCCCTCGGTCATTTCCCCCTAACCCTGCCTCCGTTTCATCGCCGTAGCCGTCGCCCCCTTGCTCACAGTAGCCACCACCGCACGAGCTCGTCGCCGACAAGGCTCCGGTGACCAAATGGTTCGTGTGTGCCTCTGTTGGGTTCGTGAGCTCTCGTAGACCCCGTAGGTGCAAACCGCTAGTCCTCCAGTGCGCCGTGTCATCTATTTCATCGACACCCGAGCTCCAGCCATCGCCCAACTCGCCGCCGCTGCTACTGACTGCCCCGCGACCTGCTGCTGCCTCCGCTGGATGCGCGGGAGCACGGGCTCCCGCCTGGTGCCCTTAGCGCACCTAGCCACTGGCCCTAGCGCCACTCCGGCGAGCCACCGCCGCTCTGGTTCGTCGTCATCGTCTAACCGCCGGCGCATCTGACGTGGCACACTTAATTAGTAGTAATGACCCCGCTAAACACCCCTTGAGCCACTGCCATGTGGGCCCCCATGCCTATTTAGGTTAATATAATCTCTGCTTAGATTATTTCATAACCCAGTGGGACCCACATGTCAGCATTAACTTTGTTGACGTTGTTGTTGACCGGACCCACCTGTCCGTGACACAAATGACACTGGGTCACTAACCAGTGGGCCCCAATGTCCAGGTTTGACCTGGACTGCACCTGTTGACTTGCTGACATCACACCGACGTCATGCTGATGCAATAAGTCATTTTCTAGATTTAGTTTAAATTAGAATAACCAGGAAATTCCAGAAAATGTTAAAACTTCAAAAAATCATAGAAAATAATTCATAGCTCAGAATGAAATAATTTATATATGAAAAATGATCAGAAAAATCCAAAGAATCTGTTTATGGCATTTTCATGCATGTTGGAACAACTTATACCTGCTGAATTGGACAAATCAAATAAATGGCATTTGAATTTCACATATGGAGTTTGAATTTGAACCTAGGGTTCAAACCAACTTCATTTAACTTGTTGATAGTTGCATTAGCTCAATCAACAACATATTGCCATGTCACATTCATGCATCATATTGTTGCATTGCATTGATTGTGTTCCTTCTCTATTGCCGGTGTTGTTCCCTCTCGGTAGATGTTGTTCCGACGATGTGGTCGATGACACTGATGAAGACACAATGCTATCTTCAGAAGTGCCAGGCAAGAAAAACCCTCTTGTTCATTCCGATAGAATCCCACTCTCTTGCTCCTGCTCTCTTTTACTACATTAGGACAACAATGATTCAACGGTTACATGCTGCGGTAGTTGAACCCCTTTCCTCTGCATGACCTGTCATTGCCACAGCAAATAGATGAAACCCACTAGCATGAGTAGGAGTTGTTTGAGCCCTGATGTGCCTACTCATTCATGCTTGTTGTCATGCATGCTACTGCTTAGAGTTCAGTCAGGTCTGATTCATCGGGGGTGAATTGGAATTTGATGAACATGTCCTACTGTTGAGAGCTAAGTGTGTGAACATGATTTGGTAAAGGTAGCGGTGAGAGGCCATGTAGGAGTACATGGTGGATTGTCTCATTGAAACCGTCCTCAGGAACTGAGTTCTGTGTTTGTGATCCAAGAACAGCTACTACCACACGTTGGGCCCTAAAATATGACCCTGCTCGACTTATTAACCCCCTATCCTCTGTTCAGAAGTTATGACTAGTTTCTGGTGTTTGTAGTATGCTGGAGGCCGTGTGCAGCGCTGACCCAAGGGGTGGGCTATGATTCGGTAGGCACATGGCACGGTGTACCGAGTCACCCGTTTGGTGCCTCGGGAACCTGCACACATCGTCCGGGGCCGTAGTGGAAACTTCGACCGGACTCCCTGCGGATGGAACCTGAATAGGCGATAAACCTGGACTAGGGACTTGTGTGGTTATTTAGGTCATGGTCTACACCCACATCAACTTTTGATTGAAGTCTGTCGAGCACATGTCATGTGTAGATGCTAAGTGGTGGAAACATGTGTGAAGAAGTACACCCCTGCAGGGTTATAAATGATCTATTCGAATAGTCGTCTCCGTGGTAAAGGACCTCTGGGTTGCCAATACAGTTCATAGACAAGTGAAAGTGGATACTCTAAAATGCGCAAGATAAGCGTGAGTGCTATGGATGGCGTTCTCGTAGGGAGACGGGAGCGGATCCATAGTGGTGTATTGATATGGTGAATTTGTGGACTCGTGTGCACCACCTCAAAAGAGTTACGAGGAGTCATAGTATAGGATAGCCACTGTGTCAAAGCTGGCTTGCTGCAGTTAAACTCCACCACCCCTTTGTTGATACTGATGCATATGTAGCTAGTTCTGATGTAAGTCTTGTTGGGTACATTTGTACTCACGTTTGCCTAATTTATATTTTTGCAGAGAGACTTCAATCTCACTAGTAGTTCCGCGTGGACTTCGATGTTTAGCTTGTTACCTCAGCTACGATCTTGTGCCCTCGGCAGGGTCTTGTAGATAGTCAGGCATCTCAGCCTTTTCATTTGTAGTTGTCTGTACTCAGACAAGTTAACCTTCCGCATGTTCTTATTGCTTGTATGACTTGAATGTTGGGTCATGAGACCCATGTTTGTAATATCTGGCTCCTCAGAACCTAATGCATAAATACTCCGTGTCATAGAGTTTTGTTGTGATTCCATGTTGTATTTGCACATATCGAGCATATTGTGTGTATGATTTTGAAATGCTTGGTATGTGTGGGATCTGACAATCTAGTTGTTTGTTCTTGGTAGCCTCTCTTACGGGGAAATGTCTCCTAGTGCTTCCACTGAGCCATGGTAGCTTGCTACTACTCGAAACACTTAGGCTGGCCGGCTGCTACCTCTTGAGCACTGCGTTGGTTTTCCCTTGAAGAGGAAAGGGTGGTGCAGTAAAGTAGCGTAAGTATTTCCCTCAGTTTTTGAGAATCAAGGTATCAATCCAGTGGGAAACTACACGCAAGTCGCCTCGTACCTACACAAACAAATAAGAACCTTGCAACCAACGCGATAAAGGGGTTGTCAATCCCTTCACGGCCACTTGCAAAAGTGAGATCTGATAAAGATAATAAATATTTTTGGTATTTTTATGATATAGATTGAAAGTAAAGATTGCAAAGTAAAAATCGATTGGAAACTTATATGATGGAAAATAGACCCGGGGGCCATAGGTTTCACTAGTGGCTTCTCTCAAGATAGCATAAGTATTACAGTGGGTGAACAAATTACTGTCAAGCAATTGATAGAAAAGTGCATAATTATGAGAATATCTAGGCATGATCATGTATATAGGCATCACGTCCGCGACAAGTAGACCGAAACGATTCTGCATCTACTACTATTAGTCCACACATCGACCGCTATCCAACATGCATCTAGAGTATTAAGTTGATAAGAACAGAGTAACGCATTAAGCAAGATGACATGATGTAGAGGGATAAACTCAAGCAATATGATATAAACTCCATCTTTTTATCCTCGATGGCAACAATACAATAAGTGCCTTGCTGCCCCTGCTGTCACTCAGAAAGGACACCGCAAGATTGAACCCAAAGCTAAGCACTTCTCCCATTGCAAGAAAGATCAATCTAGTAGGCCAAACCAAACTGATAATTCGAAGAGACTTGCAAAGATACCAATCATGCATAAAAGATTTCACAGAAGAATCAAATATTGTTCATAGATAAACTTGATCACAAACCCAATCTCGACAAACACACCACAAAAAGAGTTACATCAAATAGATCTCCAAGAAGATCAAGGAGAACATTATATTGAGATCCAAAGAGAGAGAATAATCCATCTAGCTAATAACTATGGACCCGAAGGTCTGAGGTAAACTACTCACACATCATCGGAGAGGCTATGGTGTTGATGTAGAAGCCCTCCATGATTGATTCCCCCTCCGGTGGAGCTCCTGTAAAGGCCCCAAGATGGGATCTCTTGGGTACAAAAGTTTGCGGTGGTGGAAATAGGGTTTCGTGGTGCTCCCGGATGTTTTCGGGGTATACGGATATATATATATATATATATATAGGAGGAAGAAGTAGGTCGGTGGAGCCACGAGGGACCCACGAGGGTGGGGGTGCGCCCAGGGGGCATGCGTGCCTCCCTTCCTAGTGGACTCCTCGTTGATTTCTTGACGTCCACTCCAAGTCCTCTGGATCATGTTTGTCCCAAAAATAACTCTCCCGAAGGTTTCATTCCGTTTGGATTCCGTTTGATATTCCTTTTCTGTGGAACACTGAAATAGGCAAAAGACAACAATTTGCACTGGGCCTTGGGTTAGTAGGTTAGTCCCAAAAATAATATAAAAGTGTATATATAAGCCCATTAACATCCAAAACAGATAATATAATAGCATGGAACCATAAAAAATTATAGAGACATTAGAGACGTATCAAGCATCCCCAAGCTTAATTCCTGCTCGTCCTCGAGTAGGTAAATGATAAAAACAGAATTTTTGATGTGGAATGCTACCTAGCATAATTCTCAATGTAATTTTCTTTATTGTGGCATGAATGTTCAGATCCGGAAGATTCAAGACAAAAGTTTAATATTGACATAAAAATAATAATACTTCAAGCATACTAACTAAGCAATCATGTCTTCTCAAAATAACATGGCAAAAGAAAGTTCATCCCTACAAAATCATATAGTTTGGTCACGCTCCATTTTCGTCACACAAGAATGCTCTCATCTTGCACAACCCCGATGACAAGCCAAGCAATTGTTTCATACTTTAGTAATCTCAAAAAAAAAATTCAACTTTCACGCAATACATGAGCGTGAGCCATGGATATAGCACTATGGGTGGAATAGAGTATGATGATGGGGGTTATGTGGAGAAGACAAAAAAAAAGAGAAAGTCTCACATCGACGCGGCTAATCAATGGGCTAGGGAGATGCCCATCAATTGATGTCAATGCAAGGAGTAGGGATTGCCATGTAACGGATGCACTAGAGCTATAAATGTATGAAAGCTCAACAAAAGAAATTAAGTGGGTGTGCATCCAACTTGCTTGCTCGCGAAGATCTAGGGCATTTGAGGAAGCCCATTGTTGGAATATACAAGCCAGGTTCTATAATGAAAAATTCCGACTAGTATATGAAAGTGACAAAACAAGAGACTCTCTATCATAAAGATCATGGTGCTACTTTGAAGCACAAGTGTGAAAAAATAGGATAGTAGCATTGTCCCTTTTTATTTATTTTTTGGGCCCCTTTTTTATTTGGCATTTCTTTTTTTGGGACAATGCTCTATTAATGATGATCATCACACTTCTATTTATGTACAACTCAATGATTACAACTCGATACTAGAACAAAATATGACTCTATATGAATGCCTCCGGCGGTGTACCGGGAAGGGCAATGAATCAAGAGTGACATGTATGATAATTATGCATGGTGGCTTTGCCACAAATACGATGTCAACTACATGATCATGCAAAGCAATATGACAATGATGAAGCATGTCATAAATGAAACGGTGGAAAGTTGCATGGCAATATATCTCGGAATGGCTATGGAAATGCCATAATAGGTAGGTATGGTGGCTGTTTTGAGGAAGATATAAGGAGGTTTATGTGTGATCGAGCATATCATATCACGGGGTTTGGATGCACCGGCAAAGTTTGCACCAACTCTCAACGTGAGAAAGGGCAATGCACGGTACCGAAGAGGCTACCAATGATGGAAGGATGAGAGTGCGTATAATCCATGGACTCAACATTAGTCATAAAGAACTCACATACTTATTGCTAAAATCTACAATTCATCAAAACCAAGCACTACGCGCATGCTCCTAGGGGGATAGGTTGGTAGGAAAATACCATCGCTCGTCTCCGACCACCACTCATAAGGAAGACAATCAAAGAACACCTCATGTTTCAAATTTGTTACACAACGGTTACCATACGTGCATGCTACGAGACTTGCAATCTTCAACACAAGTATTTCTCAAATTCACAACTACTCAACTAGCACACTCTAATATCACCATCTTTATATCTCAAAACAATTATCAAGTATCAAACTTCTCATAGTATTCAATGCACTTTCTATGATAGTTTTTATTATTCCCATCTTGGATGCCTATCATATTAGGACTAATTTCATAACCAAAGAAAATTACCATACTGTTCTAAAGGACTCTCAAAATAATATAAGTGAAGCATGAGAGATCAATAATTTCTTTAAAATAAAACCACCACCGTGCTCTAAAAGATATAAGTGAAGCACTAGAGTAAAATTATCTAGCTCAAAAGATATAAGTGAAGCACATAGAGTATTCTAATAAATTCCAATTCATGTGTGTCTCTCCCAAAAGGTGTGTACAACAAGGATGATTGTGGTACAATAAAAACCAAAGATTCAAATCATACAACACGCTCCAAGCAAAACACAGATCATGTGGTGAATAAAAATATAGCCTCAAGTAAAGTTACCGATGGAAGAAGACGAAAGAGGGGATGCCTTCCAGGGCATCCCCAATCTTAGGCTTTTGGTTGTCCTTGAATTTTACCTTGGGGTGCCTTGGGCATCCCCAATCTTAGGCTCTTGCCACTCCTTGTTCCATAACCCATCAAATCTTTACACAAAACTTGAAAACTTCACAACACAAAACTTAAACAGAAAATCTCATGAGCACCGTTAGTATAAGAAAACAAGCCACCACTTAAGGTATAGTAATAAACTCATTATTTATTTATTTTGGTGTTAAACCTACTGTATTCCAACTTCTCTAGGGTTCATAACCTCCGATACTAGCCATAGATTCATCAAAATAAGCAAACAACATGCGAAAAACAGAATCTGTCAAAAACAGAACAGTCTGTAGTAATCTATAGGTTTCGAATACTTCTGTAACCCCAAAAATTATGAAATAAATTGTTGAACATGGAAAATTTATCTATTAATCATCTGCAAAAAACCAACCTAATCGCATTCTCCAGTAAACAATGGCAGCAAATCTCGTGAGCGCTAAAGTTTCTATTTTTTACAGCAAGATCGCAAAGACTTTCCCCAAGTCTTCCCAAAGGTTCTACTTGGCACAAACACTAATTAAAAGCATAAAACCACATCTAAACAGAGTCTAGATGAATTATTTATTACTAAACAGAACAAAAAAGCAAGGAACAATAATGAAATTGGGTTGCCTCCCAACAAGCGCTATCGTTTAACGCCCCTAGCTATGCATAAATGTAAGAATAGATCTAGGTATTATCATCTTTGGTTTTAATTTTTTTAGCGGAGCCATGCTCGAATCCGGGAAGTTCTTTACGTTTCCCTTCATATTCGGAAATTTTTAGATCTAAAGAGTCCAACCACTTATTGCAAAGGGTAATCAACATATTCATGCGGTGAAGGTTTCCGCTAACACTCTTAAGAGGTTCAAGAGACTTTTGTAAAATTTGCGTTACTTCGCAAATCTTTTCAAAAACTTGTGTCTCTTCCTGGGTATGATGTGACCCCTTTTGTTGAGGTAGTGCTCCCACTATTCCCTCCATGATTTCATGAGCAATACTGGGATCAATTTCGATAAAATTCCCTTTGGCAACGCAATCCAAGAGTTGTCTATGTGACATATTTAGCCCAACATAAAAATTGCAAAGTAAAATTCTAAAATTCACCTCTAGGGTGCAATTACGATAAGGTTCCATCATCCTAAACCAAGCATCTTTTAAATTTTCTCCTTTTCTTTGTTTGAAGTGAAGAACTTCAAACTCGGGAGACAAAGGGGCAGATAAGGGACTAGCCATGATGAAACACGGCAACACAAGAAGCAAGCAAAAAAGAGGCGACGGAAAAGAGGGCCTATAAAACGGCAAGGGTGAAGTGGGGGAGAGGAAAATGAGAGGCAAATGGAAAATAATGTAATGCGAGGGATAAGAGTTTGTGATGGGTACTTGGTATGTCTTGACTTGACTTGACTTGGCGTAGATCTCCCCGGCAACGGCGCCAGAAATCCTTCTTGCTACCTCTTGAGCACTGCGTTGGTTTTCCCTTGAAGAGGAAAGGGTGGTGAAGTAAAGTAGCGTAAGTATTTCCCTCAGTTTTTTAGAACCAAGGTATCAATCCAGTAGGAGACTACATGCAAGTCGCCTCATACCTACACAATCAAGTAAGAACCTTGCAACCAACGCGATAAAGGGGTTGTTGATAACCCACAAGTATAGGGGATCACAACAGTTTTCGAGGGTAGAGTATTCAACCCAAATTTATTGATTCGACATGAGGGGAGCCAAAGAATATTATCAAGTATTAGCAGCTGAGTTGTCAATTCAACCACACCTGGAAACTTAATATCTGCAGCAAGGTATTTAGTAGCAAAGTAATATGATAGTAGTGGTAACGGTAGTAAAAGGTAACGGTAGCAAAAGTGATATTTTTGGTGTTTTATTGTGATGATAACAATAGCAACGGAAAAGTAAATAAGCGAAGAACAATATATGGAAAGCTCGTAGGCATTGGATCGGTGATGGAGAATTATGCCGGATGCGGTTCATCATGTAACAGTCATAACCTAGGGTGACACAGAGCTAGCTCCAGTTCATCAATGTAATGTAGGCATGTATTCCGAATATAGTCATACGTGCTTATGGAAAAGAACTTGCATGACATCTTTTGTCCTATCCTCCCGTGGCAGCGGGGTCCTATTGGAAACTAAGGGATATTAAGGCCTCCTTTTAATAGAGTACCGGACCAAAGCACTAACACATAGTGAATACATGAACTCCTCAAACTACAGTCATCACCGAGAGTGGTCCCGATTATTGTCACATCGGGGTTGCCGGATCATAACACATAGTAGGTGACTATAGACTTGCAAGATAGGATCAAGAACTCTCATATATTGATGAAAACATAATAGGTTCAGATCTGAAATCATGGCACTCGGGCCCTAGTGACAAGCATTAAGCATAGCAAAGTCATAGCAACATCAATCTCAGAACATAGTGGATACTAGGGATCAAACCCTAACAAAACTAACTCGATTACATGATAAATCTCATCCAACCCATCACCGTCTAGCAAGCCTATGATGGAATTACTCATGCACGGTGGTGAGCATCATGAAATTGGTGATGGAGGAAGGTTGATGATGACGATGGCGACGGATTCCCCTCTCCGGAGCCCCGAACGAACTCCAGATCAGCCCTCCCGAGAGAGTTTAGGGCTTGGCGGCGGCTTAACATGATGAATCCATCTCTCTGGGTTTGTTCTCCTAGAAAGTGAATATATGGAGTTAGGGTTGAGGTTGGTGGAGCGTCAGGGGTCCCACGGGGCAGGGGGCGCGTCCAGAGGTGTAGGGCGCACCCCCACCCTCATGGACAGGTGGAGGCCCCCCTGACGTGGATTCTTCTTCCAGTATTATTTATATATTCCAAAATAATTCTCCGTTGATTTTCAGGTCATTCCGAGAACTTTTATTTCTGCACAAAAATAACACCATGGTAATTCTGCTGAAAACAGCGTTAGTCCGGGTTAGTTCCATTCAAATCATGCAAGTTAGAGTCCAAAACAAGGGCAAAAGTGTTTAGAAAAGTAGATACGACGGAGATGTATCAACTCCCCCAAGCTTAAACCTTTGCTTCTCAAGCAATTCAGTTGACAAACTGAAAGTGATAAAGAAAAACTTTTACAAACTCTGTTTGCTCTTGTTGTTGTAAATATGTAAAGCCAGCATTCATGTTTTTAGCAAAGATTATGAACCAACCATATTCACAATAACATTTAGGTCTCATGTTTACTCATATCAATGGCATAATCAACTAGCGAGCAATAATAATAAATCTCGGATGACAAGACTTTCTCAAAACAATCATAATATGATATAACAAGATGGTATCTCGCTAGCCCTTTCTGAGACCGCAAAACATAAATGCAGAGCACCTTTAAAGATCAAGGACTGACTAGACATTGTAATTCATGGTAAAAGAGATCCAGTCAAGTCATACTCAATGTGAACTAACAGTAATGGATGCAAATGACAGCGGTGCTCTCCAACTCGTTCTTTTTAATAAGAGGATGATGACTCAACATAAAAGTAAATGGATAGGCCCTTCGCAGAGGGAAGCAGGGATTTGTAGAGGTGCCAGAGCTCGGTTTTGAAATAGATATGAATAATATTTTGAGCGGCATACTTTCATTTTCAACATAACAACCAAGAGATGGCGATATCTTCCATGCTACACACATTATAGGCGGTTCCCAAATAGAATGGTAAAGTTTATACCCCCCCTCCACCAACAAGCATCAATCCATGGCTTGCTCGAAACAACAAGTGCCTCCAACTAACAACAGTCCCGGGGGAGTTTTGTTTGCAATTATTTTGATTTGATTTGCATAAAGCATGGGACTGCGCATCCCGGTGACCAGCCATTTTCTCGTGTGTGAGGAGCGGAGTCCACTCCTCTTGAGAATAACCCGCCTAACATGGAAGATACAGACAACCCTAGTTGATACATGAGCTATTCGAGCATACAAAATAGAATGTTTATTTGAAGGTTTAGAGTTTGGCACATACAAATTTACTTGGGACGGCAGGTAGATACCGTATATAGGTAGGTATGGTGGACTCATATGGAATAACTTTGGGGTTTATGGAATTGGATGCACAAGCAGTATTCCCGCTTAGTACAAGTCAAGGCTAGAAAAAGACTGGGAAGCGACTAGCTAGAGAGCGACAACAGTCATGAACATGCATTAAAATTAATCAACACCAAATGCAAGCATGAGTAGGATATAATGCACCATGAACATAAATATCATAGAGGCTATGTTGATTTTGTTTCAACTACATGCGTGAACATGTGCCAAGTCAAGCCACTCGAATCGTTCAAAAGAGGATACCACCCTATCATACCACATCACAACCATTTTAATAGCATGTTGGCACACAAGGTAAACCATTATAAGATCCTAGCTAATTAAGCATGGAATAAGCAACTATAATCTCTAATTGTCATTGCAAACATGTTTATTCATAATAGGCTGAATCAGGAACGATGAACTAATCATATTTACAAAAACAAGAGAGGTCGAGTTCATACAAGCTTTTCTCATCTCAATAAGTTCATCATATAATCATCATTATTGCCTTCCACTTGCACGACCGACTAGTGTGGATAATAATAATAATGCACGTGCATTGGATTAACCTGGAATATGCAAGCATTCAATTCAAGAGAGAAGACAAGGTAATATGGGCTCTTTGTCTGATCAACAATAATGCATATAAGAACCACTTTTAACATTTTAATTATGGTCTTCTCCTCTCGACCCCCAGAGAACAAGAAAAGAAATAAAACTATTTACAAGGGAAAGCTCCCAACAAGCAAAAGAAGAACGAGAAATATTTTTGGGTTTTCTTTCTAATTACTACTACAAGCATGGAAAGTAAACTAATTAAAAGCTACAACTAATTTTTTTTGTTTTTCTTAAGGTTTATTAAACACACAAGAAGAAAGCATAAAAAGGAAAATAAACTAGCATGGATGATACAATGAAAAAGTATGAGCACCAATAACTAGCAATGAGTGTGTGAACATGAATGTAATTTCGCTGAGAAATACGTACTCCCCCAAGCTTAGGCTTTTGGCCTAAGTTGGTCTATGGCCACGGCTGGCCTGGCGGATATCCAAAGGTATAGTTGGGGTCGTACTGTGAAGAAGCCTCAGATTGCCACTGGTTGGCAATCACCTCCGGATCCCACTGGTAATCAGACTGTCGTGGAGGATCAAATTATGGTTTCGGCTGAGGCTCTGTAGCTGATGTAGGGTTCCGGTAGGCATGAATGGCCTCCAACGGAACAAGGTACTTCCCTGCAGATAAATCAAACAAGGAAGGAGCGGGCAAGGTAATAGTCTCAGGATGATTTTTACCAAATATTAATTTGTACTTAAGCGCCTTTTCCCTATTCTTAACAATAAAATCATGTGCTACCATACTCTTATAATCTAGAAAAACACGAGGCAACAACTTCTCTTCCTTCTCATAATGCCTAATAGGTATGTTAAAGTGTGCAGCGAGGCGCGAGGCGAAGATGCCTCCAAGGACGGGGCCCTTAGTACGGTTAAGATTTAACCGCTTTGCAACAGTAGCGCCCATACTAAATGTGTCATCACGGAACAAGGCATGGCACAAAATAACAATATCAGGGGCACTAAGGTTGCCACAGTTTCCGCGACCAATTAAGCATCTACTAGCAAATATTGCGAAGTAACATAAAACATGAAAATGTATGCTAGTAATTCGTGTGTCGGAAACCTTCCTCGTTTCCCCTACAGCAATGGTATTAATAAACACATCCACATCGTCATGATGTGGTTCCTCTACGCTGCCCTCAAAAGGTATCAAACAAACCCGACAAAAATCAGGAAGTGACATCTCCTTATGCTCATCATATAAATAAAATTCCACCATTGGTGGTGAGCTCCTAGAATGGAAATGAAAATTTTGCACAAAGATATTAGTGAGTAAGAGATACTGTTCGTGTTGGTCGCGGAGGAAGTCGGTGAGGCCTGCATTCTCAGCCAACTCATAAAAATCATCATAAATCCTGGCTGCTCTCAGTAAATCACCACAAGGCCATTCACATGGCCGAACCACCGTGGTGCGAGGCAGATTATATTTGGCCCTCTCTTCTTCTTAACTTTGCTTATCCTTCGAGCTTCGGCTCGAAGAGCCCCTCAAGAATCTCTTCATCTTTTTCTGAAAATTTCTGAAATTTTTAGTAAGTTCAAAATAAAAGTGAACGAAATTCAACAAAATTGATAGCAACTACTCCTACAAGTGTGTAGAGGCAACATCATGCATTAAAACTACTTTTGACCATATAAATTTTACATGCAAGCTCAAGAACAGGGTCACCTAAGCAGCAAAAATATGCAATGAATAAGGCACTAGAATAAAAACTAATTGGACCATTGGAGGAGTAACATACCAAAGAATAATCCCCCAAAGCAGTTTTGTGAATGGAGCTTTGAGCAAGGAGATCGAAAATGGCAGCAAGATGGGCTTGGGCTCGGGTTTGAGCTGGCTAGTGATGTTTTTGGGAGGAAGAAGGAGTGTGTGGTGGCTGGAATAAGTGGAGGGGAGCCACCATGGGCCCATGAGGCAAGGGGCGCTCCCAGCGGGGTAGGACGCGCCCTCCACCCTCGTGGCCAGGAGCTTGCTCCCCCTGCTGTGTTCTTAGTGCTAGATATTCTCAAATATTCCAGAAAAAATCATATTTAAATTTCAGGGCATTTGGAGAACTTTTATTTTCGGGGTATTTTTTATTGCATGGATAATTCAGAAAACAGACAGAAATTACTATTTTTGCTTTATTTAATATAAATAACAGAGAGTAAAAAGAGGGTACAGAGAGTTGTGTTTTCTAAATTCATCCATCTCATGCTCATCAAAAGGAATCCACTAACAAGGTTGATCAGGTCTTTGTTAACAAACTCATTCCGAATAACATGGTACTGGAGAATTTTTGAATAACACTAGGTTACCTCAACGGGGATATGCACATCCCCAACAATAAGAATATCATATTTCTTCTTGACAGTAGGAAGAGGAAATTCAAAACCTCCAATAGTGATTGTTGAAATTTTTCCAATAGAATTTATACTGTGGACTTGAGGTTGTTTCCTCGGAAAGTGTACCGTATGCTCATTACCATTAACATGAAAAGTGACATTGCCTTTGGTGCAATCAATAACAGCCCCTGCAGTATTCAAAAAGGGTCTTCCAAGAATAATAGACATACTATCGTCCTCGGGAATGTCAAGAATAACAAAGTTCATTAAAATAGTAACGTTTGCAACCACAACAGGCACATCCCCACAAATACCGACATGTATAGCAGTTGATTTGTCAGCCATTTGCAAAGATATTTTAGTACGTGTCAACTTATTCAAATCAAGTCTACGATATAAAGAGAGAGGCATAACACTAACATTGACTCCAAGATCACATAAAGCGGTTTTAACATAGTTTCTTTTAATGGAGCATGGTATAGTTGGTACTCCGGGATCTCCAAGTTTCTTTGGTATTCCACCCTTAAAAGTATAATTAGCAAGCATGGTGGAAATTTCAGCTTCCGGTATCTTTCTCTTATTTGTAACAATATCTTTCATGTATTTAGCATAAGGATTCATTTTAAGCATATCAGTTAAACGCATACGCAAGAAGATAGGTCTAATCATTTCAGCAAAGCGCTCAAAATCCTCATCATCCTTTTTCTTGGATGGTTTAGGAGGAAAAGGCATGGGTTTCTGAACCCATGGTTCTCTTTCCTTACCGTGCTTCCTAGCAAGAAAGTCTCTCTTATCATAACGTTGATTCTTTGATTGTGGGTTATCAAGATCAACAGCAGGTTCAGTTTCTACCTCATTATCATTGCTAGGTTGAGCATCAACATGAACATCATCATTAACATTATCACTAGGTTCATGTTCATTACCAGATTGGGTTTCAGTGTCAGAAATAGGAATATCATTGAGATTCTCAGGTGTGTCAACAACAGGTTCACTAGAAGCATGCAAAGTCCTATCATTTTTCTTTTTCTTCCTATTAGAAGGACTAGGTGCATCAATATTTTTTCTCTGAGAATCCTGCTCAATTCTCTTAGGATGGCCTTCAGGATACAAAGGTTCCCGAGTCATTTTACCACCTCTAGTCATAACTCTAATAGTATTATCATTTTTCTTACTATTTAATTCATTGAGCAGATCATTCTAAGCTTTAAGTACTTGTTCTACTTGAGTGGAAACCATAGAAGCATGTTTACTAATAAGTTTAAGTTCACCTTTAACATTAGCCATATAATCACTCAAGTGTTCAATCATATAAGCATAATGTTTCAATTGTCTACCAACATAAGCATTAAAATCTTCTTGCTTAACCATAAAGTTATCAAACTCATCCAAGCATTGGCTAGCAAACTTAGTAGGAGGGATTTCAACTTTATCATATCTATAGAGAGAATTTACCTTTACTACCTGTGTCGGGTTATCAAGACCATGTATTTCTTCAACATGTGGTAAATTAAGACCATGCATTTCTTCAATAGGAGGTAAATTCTTAACATCTTCAGCTTTTATACCTTTTTCCTTCATAGATTTCTTTGCCTCTTGCATATCTTCAGGACTGAGAAATAGAACACCCCTTTTTTCGGAGTTGGCCCAGGAAGTGTACAATTATTTTCATTGGTAAACATATTATTCAATAAAATTTCAGCTTCATCTGGTGTTCTTTCCCTGAAAACACAACCAGCACAACTGTCCAGGTGGTCTCTAGAAGCATCGGTTAGTCCATTATAAAAGATATCAAGTATTTCATTTTTCTTAAGAGGATGATCAGGCAAAGCATTAAGTAATTGGAGAAGCCTCCCCCAAGCTTGTGGGAGACTCTCTTCTTCAATTTGCACAAAATTATATATTTCCCTTAAAGTAGCTTGTTTCTTATGAGCAGGTAAATATTTAGCAGAGAAGTAATAAATCATATCCTGTGGACTATGCACACAACCAGGATCAAGAGAATTAAACCATATCTTAGCATCACCCATTAATGAGAACGAAAATATCTAAAGGATATAATAGTAGCGAGTTTTCTCATCATTAGTGAACAGGGTGGCTATATCATTTAATTTAGTAAGAGTGCCACAACAGTTTCAGATTCATAGTCATAGAAAGGATCAGATTCAGCCGAAGTAATTATATCAGGGTTAACAGAGAAATCATAATCCTTATCAGTAACAAAGATAGGTGAAGTAGCATAAGCAGGATCATATTTGATTCTAGCATTCAGATTTTTTGTTTCAGCTTAGCTAATAATTTCTTAAGATCATTCCTATCATTGCAAGCAAGAAAGTCTCTAGCCGTTTCTTCATCCATAACATAACCCTCAGGAACAAGAGGCAATTCATATCTAGGGGGAGAATCTTCATCATCACTTTCATCAATATTATCAGTTTCAATAATTTCATTCTCTCTAGCCTTAGCAAGTTGTTCATCAAGAAATTCACCAAGTGGCACAGTAGTATCAAGCATAGTAGTTTCATCATAAGTATCATGCATTGCAAAAGTGGCATCATCAATAACATGCGACATATCAGAATTAATAGCAGAAGCAAGTCTAGGTGTCGCAAGCTTACTCAAAACAGAAGGTGAATCAAGTGCAGAGCTAGATGGCAGTTCCTTACCTCCCCTCGTAGTTGAGGGATAAATCTTAGTTCTTGGATCTTTCAAGTTCTTCATAATGATAAGAAGATATAAATCCCAAGTGACTCAAAGAATAGAGCTATGCTCCCTGGCAACGGCGCCAGAAAATAGTCTTGATAACCCACAAGAATAGGGGATCACAACAGTTTTCAAGGGTAGATTATTCAACCCAAATTTATTGATTCAACACAAGGGGAGCCAAAGAATAATCTCAAGTATTAGCAGCTGAGTTATCAATTCAACCACACCTGGAAACTTAATATCTGCAGCAAGGTATTTAGTAGCAAAGTAATATGATAGTAGTGGTAACGGTAGTAAAAGGTAACGGTAGTAGTAACGGTAGTAAAAGGTAACGGTAGCAAAAGTGGTAACTTTGGTGTTTTATAGTGATGATAACAATAGAAACGGAAAAGTAAATAAGCGAAGAACAATATATGGAAAGCTCGTAGGCATTGGATCGGCGATGGAGAATTATGCCGGATGCGGTTCATCATGTAACAGTCATAACCTAGGGTGACACAGAACTAGCTCCAGTTCATCAATGTAATGTAGGCATGTATTCCAAATATAGTCATACGTGCTTATGGAAAAGAACTTGCATGGCATCTTTTGTCCTACTCTCCCGTGGTAGCGGGGTCCTATTGGAAACTAAGGGATATTAAGGCCTCCTTTTAAGAGAGTACCGGACCAAAGCATTAACACATAGTGAATACATGAACTCCTAAAATTACGGTCATCACTGAGAGTGGTCCCGATTATTGTCACTTCGGGGTTGCCGGATCATAACACATAGTAGGTGACTATAGACTTGCAAGATAGGATCAAGAACTCTCATATATTGATGAAAACATAATAGGTTCAGATCTGAAATCATGGCACTCGGCCCTAGTGACAAGCATTAAGCATAGCAAAGTCATAGCAACATCAATCTCAGAACATAGTGGATACTAGGGATCAAACCCTGACAAAAACTAACTCGATTACATGATAAATATCATCCAACCCATCATCGTCCAGCAAGCCTACGATGGAATTACTCACGCACAGCGGTGAGCATCATGAAAGTGGTGATGGAGGAAGGTTGATGATGATGATGGCGACGGATTCCCCTCTCCGGAGCCCCGAACGGACTCCAGATCAGCCCTCCCGAGAGAGTTTAGGGTTTGGCGGGGGCTCCGTATCATAAAACATAATGAATCCTTCCCTCTGGGTTTTTTCTCCTCGAAAGTGAATATACGGAGTCAGGGTTGAGGTCGGTGGAGCGTCAGGGGGCCCACGAGGCAGGGGGCGCGCCCAGGGGGGTAGGGCGCGCCCCCCATCCTCATGGACAGGTGGGGCCCCCCTGACGTGAATTCTTCTTCCAGTATTTTTTATATATTCCAAAATAATTCTTCGTTGATTTTCAGGTCATTCCGAGAACTTTTATTTTTGCACAAAAATAACACCATGGCAATTCAGCTGAAAACAACATCAATCCGGGTTAGTTCCATTCAAACCATGCAAGTTAGAGTCCAAAACAAGGGCAAAAGTGTTTGGAATAGTAGATACAACGGAGACGTATCAGTTGTCAATCCCTTCACAACCTCTTGCAAAAGTGAGATCTGACAAAGATAATAAATATTTTTGGTATTTTATGATATAGATTGAAAGTAAAGAGTGGAAAGTGAAAATAGATTGGAAACTTATATGATGGAAAATAGACCCGAGGGCCATAGGTTTCACTAGTGGCTTCTCTCAAGATAGCATAAGTATTACGGTGGGTGAACAAATTACTGTCGAGCAATTGATAGAAAAGTGCGTAATTATGAGAATATCTAGTCATGATCATGTATATAGGCATCACGTCCGCAACAAGTAGACCGAAACGATTCTGCATCTACTACTATTATTCCACACATCGACCGCTATCCAGCATGCATCTAGAGTATTAAGTTCATAAGAACAGAGTAACGCATTAAGCAAGATGACATGATGTAGAGGGATAAAGTCAATCAATATGATATAAACCCCATCTTTTTATCCTCGATGGCAACAATACAATACGTGTAGCGACCAGACCTCAAACAGTCTGATCTCTGTGCTTCGGTGTCCTCCCTGGATCAGTAATGCTGACACCACATAGTACTCGGAGGATTTATAACACAGTAGCAATCACACACTTATTACATCGAGTGTCTCCATAGAGAACTTATTACAATAAATATGCCTTAAGGCCATCTAATAACGATAACAGCGAAAGGCTTGGAAGATAAGTGATTCCATCAACTCCAACGGCATCACTAAGTATAGAACCATGACCTAAAAACTCCTTAATCGTCATCTGAAAAGTCTGCAACATTAACGTTACAGCCCGAAACGGGTCAGCACATGGAATATGCTGGCAAGGTAACACATAGAGAGTAATGGAATGAAACAGCTATACTATATGCATATTTGGCTGGTGGAAAGCTCTATGGTTACAGTTTTGCGTAAAGCCAATTTTCCCTACTTCAAAGGAATAAATTTATTTAACTATCATGGTAGTTGTTAAATATCGAGAATGGTTGACAGCATTCTCAATCCCAATTAAGCATCATCATTCAACAAAGCCCAACCTAATTAATTTAGGGTAACATGTTGAGGTTCACATGATAATCCAGGTACTAGATACTCAAGATGTCCATAACCGGGGACACGACTAACCATGATTAGTTTATTACACTCTGCAGAGGTTTGCGCACTTTTCCCCATAAGACTCGACCGCCTCCGTTTGGTTTCTCGCACTACACGGTGTTTGAGAAGACGGATGACCGAGACATAGTCTTGCAGAAGTGCTAGCACCTTACGATCGGGTAGACCGTACCACCTACATCCCCTACGTCTGCTAGTCTACCACTATAAGAGTTCGCATGACTTAGTCAACTATGCTAGAGCCCATAATAGCTTGTGGCTACACACGGAAGTTTCTAGTATGAATAGTCTGATGATCCCTTTGAGCCTGGGTGGCGGTCCAAAAGAAAACAGGCAAGTCCTGGAATACCCAGGTGCCTCAATCCACCCAGATGTGTGTTTAAGTTGCCACCTTAGATAAACCATTAATTAATAAACTCACATCTGTCATGAATATCACTCACCCAATCCACGTCTACTAGCATAGCATGGCATAATAAGCAAACGTAGAAGTAACTCCCAAAGGTTTGATAATAAACAGGTAATAGGTACTACCTCAACTACTTCCCATCCCACAATTTAATTAGATCCTAGTCATGCAATGTGTGAGGATTGATCTAATGCAATAAAACTGGGTAGTAGGAAAGGTATGATCAAAGTGTTACTTGCCTTGCTGATGATCCAGGAAACCTAGCGATTCGAAGTAACAGGCGGCGCACTCCGGGTATTCTATCGCAGAAAAACAAAAAAGCATACATTAAGTACTCATCTAATGCACAGGTAAAAGTCAAATAAGAGACCTAACCAGAAGGTTCAACTTAAGAACTCCGGTTTGCAAAAAGAATCAAATCGAACGAAGCAACGAAAGTCAAACGGCGAAAGAAAACAACTTCGTTCTACTAATCTGGATCTAAGGCAAATTTTAGAGTAGGAAAAACTTGTTTAAGTTGGTTAAACGGATAGAGGGTTTCGAGACGAAACTCCAGGCGCTTGAATCGCCTGATTCCGATAAACGAGCGAACAGTTATACTAAAAAGAAAATCAGATCAGGAATCGCGATGAGAAAAATCACAGGTTAAATCCGAGAAAAAGAAAAACAACGAACGTTCATTAGAACGAACGAACGGACGAACGCTCGCTCGCTATTTAAATAAATCAGAAAAACCGATCTATTTAAAAAACCAAAACTAAAAAAACCGGCGGAAAAACAGAACGGTTTTCCGAAAAAAAATTAAAAAAACCGGTGCTGAAACCGAGGCGCGGCGAACCTCGAGCGGCGTGCGGCGTGCGGCGGCGGCGCGGCGCTGGGGCTTGGGCGGCTTAGGGTTTCGGCTGGGCCTCCTCCCCTGGCTTATATAGCCTAGTCGGGCCGGAGTCCTAGTCAGACACGGCCCGTTTGGTCGGTTCGTTTTTTTTTAATAATTACACGCGGAAGAAAAATAAAAAGAAATACTAAACAGACTCCAAAAATCCCGAAATAAAGTTTCCTGGGCTTCTAAAATCAAGCCGCACAAGGTGAACATTTATTTGGGGCCTAAATGAAATTTTGAAAAACGCACATTTTTCCTAAATTCAAATAAAATAACGAAAAACTCCGAAATAAAATCATATTTGATTTTATTATTAAATCCTCAATATTTCTTTATTTTAGGAAAGTCATTTTATTCCCTCTCTCATATTTTTGTAATAGAAATAATTGATGATAAAATAAATAAAATCAAATGATCCTATTCTCAAAATTTGAGAAAACTCAAATATGAAAATAACGAAATCCCCAACTCTCTCCGTGGGTCCTTGAGTTGCGTAGAATTTCTAGGATCAAAACCAAAAGCAAAATAAAATATGATATGCATTTATGATCTAATGTATAACATTCCAAATTGAAAATTTGGGATGTTACAAACCTGCCCCCCTTAAGATGAATCTCGCCCTCGAGATTCGGGTTGGCTAGAAAATAGGTGAGGGTGGTCCTTGAGCAAATCTTCCTCTCATTCCCAGGTGGCTTCGTCCTCCGCGTGGTGGCTCCACTGAACCTTGCAAAACTTGATAACCTTGCTGCGAGTGACTCGGCTGGCAAACTCGAGAATCTTAATTGGTTTCTCCTCATAGGTCAAATGGTTATCCAACTGAATAGTTTCCAATGGCACTGTATCTCTCAAAGGTATGTCAGCCATCTCTGCGTGGCATTTCTTCAACTGGGAAACGTGGAACACATCATGAACTGCTGACAATCCTTCGGGCAATTCCAATTTGTAGGCCACTTCTCCCATACGCTCCAAAACTCGATATGGTCCTACAAATCATGGCGCTAACTTTCCTTTAACCCCAAAACGCTTTGTTCCCCGAAGTGGTGATACTCGAAGATAAGCTCTACCTCCAACTTCATAAACTGTCTCCTTGCATTTTGAATCTGCATAACTCTTCTTCTGGACTGGGCTACCTTGAGCCTATCGCGAACCAATTTCACCTTCTATTCAGACTCTTTAATCAAGTCAGGTCCAAACAACTGGCGGTCTCCAACTTCGTCCCATGACAACGGTGTCCTGCACCTCCTTCCGTACAAGGCTTCAAAAGGGGCCATCTTTAAACTGGTTTGGTAACTGTTGTTGTAAGAGAACTCTGCATACGGTAAATTGTCGTCCCAACTAGATCCGTAATCTAGCGCACAAGATCTCAACATATCCTCCAAAATCTGATTGACTCTCCCGGTCTGTCCATCTGTCTGTGGATGAAAAGCTGTACTGAATTCTAGCCTAGTACCCAAAGTTTCGTTCAACTGCTTCCAGAACTTTGAGGTAAACTGGGTTCCTCTATCCGATACGATACTCCTCGGAACTCCATGCAGACATACGATCCTGGTCATGTATATCTTTGCCAACTTTGCACTGGTGTAGATAGTCTTTACTGGGATGAAATAGGCTACCTTCATCAACCGATCGACTATAACCCAAATCGAGTCATAGCCTGAACGTGTTCTCGGCAATCCCGTGATAAAATCCATGCCTAACTGGTCCCACTTCCATTCGGGTATCGTCAATGGTTGTAACAATCCTGCTGGCTTCTGATGCTCTGCCTTTACTCTCTGACACACATCACAAACTGCTACATACTCCGCAATATCCTTCTTCATTCCGGTCCACCAGAAAATGTCTTTCAAATCCAAATACATCTTGGTATTTCCTGGGTGAATCGAATATGGTGAATCATGTGCCTCTTGCAGAATCAACTTCCTGATCTCCGGGTCATTGGACACATAAACACGGTCTTCAAACCATAGGGTGTCGTGCTCATCCTCACGAAATCCTTTAGCCTTTCCTTTGCTGAGTTTCTCCTTAATAGAGGCAATCTCCTTGTCAGTCTTCTGAGCTTCTCTGATTTTATCCATCAATGTAGACTGAATCTCCAATGCTGCTACATAGCCTCTCGGAACTATTTCCAAACATAGTTCACGAAGATTTTCTGCTAACTCCCTTGGTATTCCTCCCATCATTAATGTATTGACGTGGCTCTTACGGCTTAGTGCATCAGCTACTACATTAGCCTTTCCGGGATGATAATGCAATTTCATATCATAATCCTTGATGAGCTCCAACCATCTCCTTTGTCTGAGATTCAACTCCTTCTGGGTGAAAATATACTTCAAACTCTTATGGTCCGTGTACACCTCACAATGATTTCCAATCAGAAAATGTCTCCATGACTTCAGTGCATGCACTACGGCTGCTAACTCCAAGTCGTGCGTAGCATAATTCAACCCATGTGGCTTAAGTTGTCTTCAGGCATATGAAACAACTCTCCCTTCCTGCATAAGCACTGCTCCAAGCCCTCGACATGAAGCAGCACAATACACCTCATAATCCTTGGTCTGGTCTGGCAAAATCAACACTGGTGAGGTAACCAAATGTTTCTTCAACTCCTGGAAACTAGCCTCACATTCCTCCGTCCATATGAACTTGGTATCTTTCTTCAACAACTCAGTCATAGGCTTCGCAATCTTTGAGAAATTCTCAATAAATCTCCGGTAGTATCATGCGAGTCCAAGGAAACTCCGGATCTCTCCCACGGTGGTTGGTGCTTCCCACTTGGTCACGGTATCAACTTTAGTGGGATCAACTGCTATACCTTCTCCAGATATAACGTGTCCGAGGAATCCTACTTCCTTCAACCAAAACTCACATTTGCTGAACTTGGCATATAATTGATGTTCTCTGAGCTTTCCAAGTACCAAACGCAAATGCTCCTTATGCTCCTCTTCATTCTTCGAGTAGACCAGGATATCATCAATGAACACTACGACGAACTTATCTAAAAACTCCATAAATACTTTGTTCATCATGTTCATAAAATATGCGGGTGCGTTAGTCAGACCAAATGACATAACGGTATACTCGTACAGCCCATACCTGGTGGTAAAAGCTGTCTTAGGTATATCATGTTCTCGGATCTTCAACTGGTGGTATCCTGATCGCAGATCGATCTTGGAAAATACCTTAGCTCCTTGCAATCGATCAAACAGATCATTGATCATCGGTAGTGGGTACTTGTTCTTGATCGTTACTTCATTCAATCCTCGATAATCAACAACCATCCTTAACGATCCATCCTCCCTCTCCACTAGAAGTACTGGCGATCCCCAAGGCGAAGAACTTGGGCGAATATATCCCTTATCCAGTAACTCCTTAATCTGCTTCTTAATTTCCACCAAATCCTTTGTTGGCATCCTATATGGTCTCTTTGATATTGGCCCGGTGCCTGGCAATAGCTCAATCAAAAACTCAATATCTCTATCCGGTGGCATGCCTGGCAACTCTTCTGGAAATACTTCAGGGAAATCCCTTACCACTGGTACTTCCTCCTGCACAACTCCTATTAAGCAATTTACTTGAGCCCTCTTTGGCACATGGCGGGATACATACTTGATCCTTCTCCCTTCTGGGGTGGTAAGCAAAATTGACTTACTAGCACATTCAATATTCTCTTCATACTTTGACAACCAATCCATGCCTAATATCACATCCAATCCTTGGGATTCCAATACTATTAGGTCTGAGGGAAAAACATAGTTACCAATCCTTAATGGTAACCGATCACACCATCGACTAGCCATATATTCTACTCCAGGCGAGGTTACTAACATGGGTGACCTAAGGGCTTGGGTTGATAGGTTATATTTATCCACAAATCCCCTTGAGATGTATGAATGCGATGCACCAGTATAAAAAAGAACGAGTGCAGTAAATGACTTAACCAAAAACTTACCTATTACGGCATCAGGCTGAGCTTCAACCTCCTCCACGCTAATGTGGTTCACCTGTCCCCTGTTGAAAGGGTTCGGCTTCTTCCCAGAGCTTCCATTGCTATTTCCATTTTGTATTTCAGGACACTCATTGGCATAATGTCCGGTCTTCGAACACTTAAAGCAAGTGACTTGGCTCAGGTCTTTCTTGGCTAGGGTTGATGGGTTGGTGCGATTCTGGCCGTTGCTTCCTCCATTCCCATTACCATTCCTGGTGCCATTGTGATTGTGCGAGCTACCTCCTCCATGGGTATGCTGAAAATGTCCTCCCGGTCTAGGGGTAAAACGTGGCTTCTGCTGAGCTCCTGAATTGTACTTTCCTTGTCCATACTTCCTCTTGCGATTTTCAATTTGCTGCTACTTCCCTTCAATCATAAGTTCACGATCTACCAACTCCTGGTAGTTGTTGAAGGTTGCTACCATCAACTGCATGCTCAACTCATCATTCAGTCCTTCCAGAAACTTCTCTTGCTTTGCTGCATCCGTAGCGACGTCATCTGGGGCATAACGTGCTAACTTACTAAAGTCCTCCACATACTGGCCAACTGTCCGTCCTCCTTGGCGCAAGTTGCGAAACTCACACTTCTTCATGGCCATGGCTCCTGCTGAAACATGGGCAGTACGAAAAGCCTGCTGAAACTGGTCCCATGTGACAGTGTCAACATGGAAAGTGGCTGTGAAATTCTCCCACCATGATGCTGCGGGTCCTTCAAGCTGATGCGCGGCAAACTTCACCTTCTCCGTATCTGTGCATCCTGCTGTGGTCAACTCTCTAGCTGTCTTGCGGAGCCAATCATTTGCTACTATCGGCTCGGTGCTACTGGAAAACACCGGCAGATTCAGCCTAAGAAAACGGGCTAAGTGATCAACAGGTGGTGGTGGTGGTGGTGGGTTGTTGTTGTTGTTGTTGTTGCTGCTGTTGTTGTTGTTCCCCTGGTTCTGATTCTGGACTAGAAACTGCATTAATGTGTTCTGCTGCTGGATCAACTGGGTGAGCTCCGGTGGAAAGGTAAATCCGGGGTCACGTCTCGGAGGCATCTGAGGGTTTAGAAAAGATGAGATGTAAGAATAGAGGGGGTCTAAAGAGAAAACACTACCCATATGCACATTAGGCAAAAGCAAACAATTCACTTCATTCAATCAAACAAGGGCATACAATCGATCTAACTATCGCAAAAGTGCTTAGACTACTATATTTACATGGTGGACTACTACTACTGATGGGGTGGTGTACTAGAAATATTCTTCGGTTGCAGACTCCATGATATCTGCTCCAGCTTCATCAATATAGTCATCATCGCTATTATCTGGATCCGAATCGGTGTCATCGATGATGATGTAGTCTTCCGGGCGTATCTCCTTGGGTTCTTCATCTTCATCTACTGGCGTAGGGTCTCCCATAAATATCCCGATCTTCTGTGTTAGGTCGGCATTCTTATCCACCAATACTTCAATTTCTTCTTCATAATCTTCACGTGTAGCCTTGAGTTCTTCCTCCAGTTCCTTGATTCTTGTCCTTGCCTTCTTCAGATCTATCATGTCGGAGCACATCTGGTTCTCCTATCGTCGAATGTGCTGGTTTAATTCCTGGATAAAAGCTGCAATTGATCTATCCTTTCTGGTGCTGATCATCTCCCAGTGCTTATCTCGGCGCCCACAAATCTGGTAGATAGTATCCTTGAGATCATTGCGGTAGACTTCTCCAATGCGTCCCATGGCGATGTGAGTTGCCATGCTCATTCCTAGACTCCAAGTTGGTGCATCAAAAGAAAATTCTATGGGCTCAGTGACTGGCATGAACGTCCTTCCTGGAACTTGAACTTGAATCATCCAGCGCTCTTCTTCAGGTAAAGTGGCATTGTAGGTTCCGATGAAGCTTGGTACTCCTATGCTCAGGTATCTAGTGACTTCCTTCAAGTGACTTCCAAAGGGTGTATCTTCATCCGGTTGTGTGAACTTGTTCCTTGCATTCGCCATACTAAAAGAGTAGAAAAGATGAGGAGTCAGAAGAGAAAAGAGAGGATAGTGATCTAGGTCTTTAGCTTAGTGGTCGTGTCCTACAGTCAGCGTGTGCTCTGATACCATCTCTGTATCGACCAGACCTCAAACAGTCTGATCTCTGTGCTCCGGTGTCATCCCTGGATCAGTAATGTTGACACCACACAATACTCGGAGGATTTATAACAAAGTAGCAATCACACACTTATTACATCGAGTGTCTCCATAGAGAACTTATTACAATAAATATGGCTTAAGGCCATCTAATAATGATAACAGCGGAAGGCTTGGAAGATAAGTGAGTTCATCAACTCCAACGACATCACTGAGTATAGAACCATGACATAAAAACTCCTTAATCGTCGTCTGAAAAGTCTGCAACATTAACGTTGCAGCCCGAAACGGGTCAGCACATGGAATATGCTGGCAAGGTAACACATGGAGTGTAATGGAATGAAACAGCTATACTATATGCATATTTGGCGGGTGGAAAGCTCTAGGGTTACAGTTTTGCGTAAAGCCAATTTTTCCCTACTTCAAAGGAATAAATTTATTTAACTATCATGGTAGTTGTTAAACATTGAGAATGGTTGACAACATTCTCAATCCCAATTAAGCATCATCATTAAACAAAGCCCAACAAAATTAATTTAGGGTAACATGCTAAGATTCACATGATAATCCAGGTACTAGATACTCAAGATGTCCATAACCAGGGACACGGCTAACCATGATTAGTTTATTACACTCTGCAGAGGTTTGCGCACTTTTCCCCACAAGACTCGATCGCCTCCGTTTGGTTTCTCGCACTAAACGGTGTTTGAGAAGACGGATGACCGAGACATAGTCTTTAAGAAGTGCTAGCACCTTACGATCGGGTAGACCGTACCACCTACATCCCCTACATCTGCTAGTCTACCACTGTAAGAGTTCGCACGACTTATTCAACTATGCTAGAGCCTATAATAGCTTGTCGCTGCACACGGAAGTTTCTAGTATGAATAGTCTCATGATCCCTTTGAGCCTGGGTGGCGGTCCAAAAGAAAACAGGCAAGTCCTGGAATACCCAGGTGCCTCAATCCACCCAGATGTGTGTTTAAGTTGCCACCTTAGATAAACCATTAATTAACAAACTCACATCTGTCATGGATATCACTCACCCAATCCACGTCTACTAGCATAGCATGGCATAATAAGCAAACGTAGAAGTAACTCCCAAAGGTTTGATAATAAACAGGTAATAGGTACTACCTCAACTACTTCCCATCCCACAATTTAATTAGATCCTAGTCATGCAATGTGTGAGGATTGATCTAATGCAATAAAACTGGGTAGTAGGAAAGGTATGATCAAAGTGTTACTTGCCTTGCTGATGATCCGGGAAACCTAACGATTCGGAGTAACAGGCGGCGCACTCCGGGCATTCTATCACAGACAAACAAACAAGCATACATTAAGTACTCATCTAATGCACAGGTAAAAGTCAAATAAGAGACCTAACCAGAAGGTTCAACTTAAGAACTCCGGTTTGCAAAAAGAATCAAATCGAACGAAGCAACGAATGTCAAACGGCGAAAGAAAACAACTTCGTTCTACTAATCTGGATCTAAGGCAAATTTTACAATAGGAAAAACTTGTTTAAGTTGGTTAAACGGATAGAGGGTTTCGAGACGAAACTCCAGGCGCTTGAATCACCTGATTCCGATAAACGAGCGAAAAGTTATACTAAAAAGAAAATCGGATCAGGAATCGCGATGAGAAAAATCGTGGGTTAAATCCGAGAAAAAGAAAAACGACAAACGTTCATTAGAACGAACGAACGGACGAACGCTCGCTATTTAAATAAATCGGAAAAACCGATCTACTTAAAAAACCGAAACTAAAAAAACCGACGGAAAAACCAAACGGTTTTTCGAAAAAAAATAAAAAACCAGCGCGGAAATCGAGCCGCGGCAAACCTCGAGCGGCGTGCGGCGGCGACGGTGCGGCGCTGGGGCTGGGGCGGCTTAGGGTTTCGGCTGGGCCTCCTCCCCCAGCTTATATAGCCTAGTCGGGTCGGAGTCCTAGTCGGACACGGCCCGTTTGGTCGGTTCATTTTTTTAAATAATTACACGCGGAAGAAAAATAAAAAGAAATACTAAACAAACTCCAAAAATCCCGAAATAAAGTTTCCCGGGCTTCTAAAATCAAGACGCACAAGGTGAACATTTATTTGGGGCCTAAATGAAATTTTGAAAAACGCACATTTTTCCTAAATTCAAATAAAATAATGAAAAACTCCGAAATAAAATCTTATTTGATTTTATTATTAAATCCTCAATATTTCTTTATTTTAGGAAAGTCATTTTATTCCCTCTCTCATATTTTTATAATATAAATAATTGATGATAAAATAAATAAAATCGAATGATCCTATTCTCAAAATTTGAGAAAACTCAAATATGAAAATAACGAAATCCCCAACTCTCTTCGTGGGTCCTTGAGTTGCGTAGAATTTCTAGGATCAAAACCAAAAACAAAATAAAATATGATATGCATTTATGATCTAATGTATAACATTCCAAATTGAAAATTTGGGATGTTACAATACGTGCCTTGCTGCCCCTGCTGTCACTGGGAAAGGACACCGCAAGATTGAACCCAAAGCTAAGCACTTCTCCCATTGCAAGAAAGATCAATCTAGTAGGCCAAACCCAACTGATAATTTGAATAGACTTGCAAAGATAACCAATCATACATAAAAGATTTCAGAGAATAATCAAATATTGTTCATAGATAAACTTGATCATAAACCCACAATTCATCGGATCTCAACAAACACACCGCAAAAAGAGTTACATCAAATATATCTCCAAGAAGATCGAGGAGAACATTGTATTGAGATCCAAAGAGAGAGAAGAATCCATTGAGCTAATAACTATGGACCCGAAGGTCTGAGGTAAACTACTCACACATCATCGGAGAGGCTATGGTGTTGATGTAGAAGCCATCCGTGATTGATTCCCCCTTTGGCGGAGCTCCGGAAAAGGCCCCAAGATGGGATCTCTTGGTTACAGAAGGTTGCGGCGGTGGAAATAGGGTTTCGTGGTGCTCCCGGATGTTTTTGGGGTATATGGATATATATAGTAGGAAGAAGTAGGTCGATGGAGCCACGAGGGGCCCACGAGGGTGGGGGTGCGCCCAGGGGGGTAGGCGTGCCTCCCTGCCTTGTGGCCTCCTCGTTGATTTCTTGACGTCCACTCCAAGTCCTCTGGATCATGTTTGTTCCAAAAATAACTCTCCCGAAGGTTTCATTCCGTTTGGATTCCGTTTGACATTCCTTTTCTGCGAAACACTAAAATAGGCAAAAAAACAACAATTTGCACTGGGCCTTAGGTTAGTAGGTTAGTCCTAAAAATAATATAAAACTGTATAAATAAGCCCATTAACATCCAAAACAGATAATATAATAGCATGGAACAATCAAAAATTATAGATACGTTGGAGACGTATCACCGGCATGTGTCCTTGTTCGTTTCTGTGTCTGTCCCTTCAGGGAAATGTCACGTGTTGTTACTTTAAGTCCTTGTAGCTTGCTACGACTTGGGTTCATACGTTGATGACCGACACGTTCGTTGTTGGGTCATGTATGCCTGTCCCTGTAAGTTAGTGCCACTTTGGATTCACGAATAGTCATGTCGGCCCGGGTTCTTTGTCATATGGATGCTAGCGACACTATCATATACATGAGCCAAAAGGCGCAAACGGTCCCAGGCCAGGTAAGGTGGCACCCATGGGAATACTGTGCGTGAGGCCGCAAAGTGATATCATGTGTTACATGCTAGATCGGTGGGACTTAGGATCGGGGTCCTGACAAATTCACACTCCTATCCTCAAATAGCATCATTAAACAAGCAAACATAACAGCAATCTGCCAAAACAGTACAGTCTGTAAATAATGCAAGAGTATCAATACTTATTTAACTCCTAAAATTATGAAAATTTAACACACTGTAGAAAAATTATCAGATCATAATATGCAAAAACTTTCAGCATGTTATCACATTTTGACTTTTCTAGGGAATTTTTGCAACAGCGGTAAACTTTCTGTTTTGAAACAGCAACATATAGACTTGCAAAATAAGCATGGTAAAGGCTATCCTTGGCATTTTTATTGAAAAGAAAGATGCAAAGTATTATTCTAAATAATAGAAAGCAAATCCTAACAAAATAAAATTATGCTCCAAGTAAAACTCATATCATGTGATGAATAAAAATATAACTTCAAGTGAGGTTACCGATAATGTTGGAGACGAAAGAGGGGATGCCTTCCGGGGCATCCCCAAGCTTAGGGTCTTGTCACTCCTTATTCTCCTCCTATCGATGTCTCACCCAAAACTTGAAAACTTCAATCACACAAAACTTAACGGAACTTTGTGAGATAGGTTAGTATGATAAAGAGAAAATCATTCACTTTTGGTACTGTCAAAGATAAGATTCATAATTTTTTCCACACAACTCCTATTGTAGCACATCATTTCCACTATTTGTATTAAGCAATATAAGCCATAGAAACTAGAAAACAAGCAAACTATGCACTGAAAACAGAATCTGTCAAAACAGAACAGTCTTTAGAAATCTGTACTCCAACCATATTTCTGCTACTCCAAAAATTATGAACAATTAGGATACCCTGGGAAATTTGTCTATTAATATTCTGTAAAAATAATTGGTATTTTATCACGCTTCTATTAAAAATGAGAATTATTTTCCTGAGCACAAAAGTTTCTGTTTTTCAGCAAGATCAAATCAACTATCACCATAGACCATCCCAAAGGTCTTACTTGGCACTTTATTGAAACGAAAGCAATAAAACATGATTACTACAGTAGCCTAATTATGTGAACACACAAAAATAGTAGGTAAAAGTGTTGGCATGATGATTTTAAGCCTTTTAAGCTAGGCATGATGATTTCAATGATGCTCACATAAAAGATAATAATTGAAACACAAAAAGAGCATCATGAAGCATATGACTAGCACATTTAAGTCTAACCCACTTCCTATGCATAGGGATTTTGTGAGCAAACAACTTATGGGAACAAGAATCAACTAGCATAGGAAGGCAAAACAAGCATAACTTCAAAACTTTCAACACATAGAGAGGAAACTTGATATTATTGCAATTCCTACAAGCATAAGCTCCCCCTGATAATAATTTTCAGTAACATCATGAAGAAATTCAACAATATAACCATCACATAGAGCATTCTTTTCATGACATAAAAGCATAGAAAACTTATTACTCTCCACATAAGCAAATTTCTTCTCATCCATAGTAGTGGGAGCAAACTCAACAAAATAACTATCATGAGAGTGAAAATTAAAATCAAGATGACAAGTTTCATGGTTATCATTATTCTTTATAGCATACATGTCATCAACATAATCATCATAGATAGAAACTTTGTTATCATAGTCAATTGAAGCCTCATCCAAAATAGTGGATTCATCACTAAATAAAGTCATGACCTCTCCAAATCCACTTTCATCATTATAATCATCATAAATAGGAGGCATGCAATCATTATAAAAAATTTGCACATCAAATCTTGGGGGACACAAAATATCATCTTCATCAAACATAGCATCCCCAAGCTTATGGCTTTGCATATCATTAGCATCATGGATATTTAAATAATTCATACTAACAACAGCAATCATGCTCATCATTTATACCAAACATTCTATTGAATTCTTCTTCTATCAACTGAGCACAATTTTCCTTTCCATCATTTTAATGAAATACATTATAAAGATAAATAATATGATGCAACCTCAATTCCAATTTTTTTTGTAGTTTTCTTTTACAAACCAAACTAGTGATAAAACAAGACACTAAAAGATTCAATTGCAAGATCTAAAGATATACCTTCAAGCACTCACCTCGCCGGCAACGGCGCCATAAAAGAGCTTCGTTGACGGGATGTGAGTGCCGCTAACCTAACCTCACCGGCAACGGCGCCAGAAAAGAGCTTGATGTCTACTACGCAACTTTATTCTTGTAGACTCGTGTTGGGCCTCCAAGCCTAGAGTTTCGTAGGACAATAGCAACTTTTCCTCAAGTGGATGACCTAAGGTTTATCAATCCATGAGAGGCGTAGGATGAAGATGGTCTCTCTCAAACAACAGTGTAACCAAATACAAGAAATCTCTTGTGTCCCCAACACACCTAATACAATGGAAAATTGTATAGGTGCACTAGTTCGGCGAAGAGATGGTGATAAAAGTGTAATATGGATGGTAGAAATATATTTATATAATCTTAATAAATAAAAACAACAAGGTAGCAAATAATAAACGGGCACAAAAACAGTATTACAATACTTGAAAATGAGGCCTGGTCCGTACTTTCGCTAGTGCAATCTCTCAACAATGCTAATCTAATTGGATCATATAACCATCCCTCAAAGTGCGATGAAGAATTACTCCAAAGTTCCTATCTAGCGGAGAACATAAGACGAAATTGTTTGTAGGGTACGAAACCACCTCGAAGCTATTCTTTCCGATCAATCTATCCAAGAGTTCATACTAAAATAACACCAAATAATTTTATATTCATAATACTCAATCCAACACAAAGAACCTCAAAGAATTCCCCAAGATTTCTACCAGAGAAACAAAGACAAGAACGTGCATCAACCACTATTGCAGGATGCTGATAACGTGACACTACGATAAGAGATCCTTTGAGAAACTGTGTGTGATACAATAATCGCAAATGGTGGTGTATGAAAACCGTCAAAAATGTATAAAACGTTTGCGATGACGGATGCATCAAACACGGTTCAGATTTTAGTTGTGTGTGCGATGAAGGGCATACGGTTCAGTTCAATTAACTGTTTGCGGCGAGGAGGAACAAAAGAAACAAGCAGCCAGATGAAGGCGTGTGCGATACACATCATACGGTTCACTCGGATGAACTGTTTGTGATTAGGCAAGACAAAAGAAACTAGCAGCCAGATGAAGGTGTGTGTGATATACAACATACGGTTCACTCGGATGAACTATTTGTGATTAGGCAACACAAAAGAAACGGTCAGGCAGATCAAGGTGTTTGTGATATACATATGCGGTTCACTCGGGCCTTGTCGTCGGTGTGTGACCTCTGTGGCAACTGTTCGCTCCCCAGGAGCCTCTTCATGTACTGTGGCAACCGTCCACTGACTCTTTGCCTTTCCCTCTCGATTTGGAACTGTTGTCGCATGCTCTTCCTCCCTCCTCCATTTGCCTTCACCCTTCCTTCTGCCATTGTTCGATCGTCTTCTCCATGGTGGGAACAGGCGAGAAACAACCCTGTTATTCTTGCCACGATCTGAATGATGACGCGGTGGAGGAACTCATTGATTAGTGCAACGTCATCACCTCGGCTAGCATGGCAGGTTCATTCAAGACCATTCTCAACTCAGCTAATAACATCATTACAAGGAACCCAAGGGTCCAGGAGCGGTTTGATCACCCATATCTTCTTGGCCGTGATCCTGCTGACTGGCACATGAATGAGGGAAGCCTCGCCTTGTGTAAGTTGATGCCTCTTGATAATGATACATATGATGTTAAGATGCCATCGCTTGAGGGCAAGGCTTGGGTAGGCGCAAATGGAGACTGGATTGTTTATATTGGGTACAACTGCGAGTGAGAACTTGTGAATGTGTACACTCGTCACCAGATTCCACTTCCAAAAATCTCATACGACTGCCCAGAGGCTGAGTACACCGGTATTCTGCATGAGTTCAAATATGATCATGGTGAATGTCGTCTACGGAAGATAGCAATTTGTCGAGTTCCCAACCGCTCTTGGGATTACATGAACTATGAAGTTGTTGCTATCTTCGACAAGCTTGTTGCCGTCCTTACTTCCACGCCGCGATGGATATTGCTCAAAAATCAATTTCTGTACACGGATGAGTACTGTGATGCAATTCAATACGAGGGTCTTGTGTTTGGTGCCACCACTCGTGGCACTATTTTTGCATGGAATCCTGATGCTTTCGGTATGTTTGTCTTCCACTGTAATTATTAATTGTTTCATCCACATGCATGCGGGTTAGCTAGTTTCCATTTACTAATTAACCTTCTTGTGTTTCCAAGGTCCTATGAACATTCCACCACCTATACTTCAAAAAATTTATAACCAAGGGGGAGATGACGATGCCGATGATCACGATCATGAGGACGAGAAGGACCCATATACTTAGTGGCGCCTGGCAACTTATTTCGATGGATCACCTCTTCTTGTCAGTATACAGAGCACTGCTGATGTTACTAAGGAAGCAGTTGTTGTCTCGCATGGTCGCACTCTCCAGACCTATTCCAACATAAGTTGTAGGGTATTCGGGTTGGATACAAGTGTACTAGCGCCAACACCTTCTCCCTCGTTCGGTATTGAAAGTCTTGGAGGAAACTCGCTCTTCCTTGGACAAAACTATCCAATGATGGTGGAAGGCGATCCAGCTGCTATTGACACAATGTTACTACCATTTATGAGAAGCAAATGTATCTATACCGCAGACATTACTATGCTTCCCTACCATCCCAATATGGGCCCTGACATAGGCCACTTCAGCCTGGATGATCAGTCCTGCGTTGGTCTCGAGATTGAGAATAGCTGGCCCTTCCCAGAGAATCACTTCTGGTTCAAAGCAAGCGTTTCCAACGCCGACGAGTGGTTGAGTTGAAGTTCATTTTATCGCTTTGTTATTTGTTGTGTGACAAAAACTTTACTAGAATGTTTTGCTGGAAATGATCTATAATCCAACGTGTATCCTCATTGTCATTGTGGGTTGATGACTTGTTGTATGTAATCGATGGTACATTTGCATATGCGTCCATCAACTCACGCCTGCTAGTGGTGTCCATATGAACAGTGCTAGTGATTTTAGTTGCAAAAATTAGATAGTGCTAGTGATTTTTAGCTGCATATTTTGACAAATCATAGTGTTACAAGGTTGACAAATGGCAATGTTACTAGATAAACAAATGTCAATCTTTCCAGTTTGACAAATGGCAACATGCCCAAAATGACATATATGCAAATCTTACCCAATTGTTTGTACGTGGTTGCACACGGGTCATGCAAAACAACCGTTTGCGTTGAAGGGATGCAGAAATCCTGCTCGATACATTTTCCCTTGGCTTCCTGGGGAAGCTGTCGATTTGCATACGGCTGTTCTAACTAAAACGTTTGCGATGAATGTTTTATATTTAAAAACCATTGATGTTTTTTTCAAAAGAAAATCATTTGATAAGTCTGTACATTAAGAGAAAAAAATGCAAGTTCTTTCAAACCATATCTTTCATTCAGTCACACTGTGAATTTATATTCATATGATCAAGAATTCGAGATACAGCATTGAACCCCAAAAAAACTATTTCTGGCGGCGGGGAGGCGGCGTGTCGCGCCTTCATTGTTGTTGTCGTCCTCCGGGACGCCATTGTTGAAGTCTTCAAGGCAGCACAAAATGTTCTTCACTTGTAAATCAAACATCATGTCGTCGCGCGATTGATGGGCGGGGCGCGGGAGGACAGCAACTGGCACCGCTGAGAGGTAGCGGTCAACAGCAGCGTCCCATGCCACTGAGGGGGGCGCGCGCACGGGCACGGGCGCGGCGGGTGCAGCCAAATGCATGGGGACTGGTGCCGCGGTGGGTGGAGGGGCGCGCACGGGCAGGGGCACGGGCGCGGCGGCTGTAGCCAAACACACGGGGGCCGGTGCCACGGTGGGTGGAGGGTGCGCATGGGCATGGGCACGGGCGCTAGCATGTACACAAGCTCGCGCGGGTCCACGCAGACCTCGCTAACGCCCGCGACTTCCAGCTCTGCGATAGTGCTCGGCGACCAGCCCGTCAATGCTATGAGGATGGTCGCTGGCACGGGCGCGGGGATGGGAGCTGGTACGGGAGCGGGGGCAGCGACCGCCGTGACCAGCTCGTTCTGGGCCAGGTCCATGAGGCCCCATTCCTCCTTATTTTCTATCTCCTCTGGCTCGGAGTCGACTTCACCAAACTTGAAGGCACCATGGCGTTGGTGGAGGTCTGCGGGAGGGAGGGGAATGGGAGGCAAACAGTAAGGCCGCCCATATTAAACAGCGGCTCGGGCGCCATTAATGGAGAGGAAGGCGGGCGGCCATGGAAGTCAAAGGGCTTGCTTCCCAGTGAGCCTGCGCAGCATACAGCTTGCAAGCTTCTCGGTGAGCCTGCGCATTGGAGGACAGCTTGCATGCCTCTCGGTCAGCCTGCGCACCGATCTGCGCTCGCACGCCTCCCATTCAATCAAGGTCAAGCAGTTGTCCGCACGACACCTCCTACGGCCATTAAAACCAAGACACGGGGCGTCACATGAATGGTTAATGGAAAGCACACGGTTTGAATTATACAAACGTTTGAGATATTAAAGTGGTAGCTATTTTTTCAAAATGCCATTGTTGGTTGTCATTATTCGAGTGCGCCTTCTCCCAAAATGGACACGAAAATGCCACAGCATGTCAGGTGCCATTCCATGATAGCATGCCAAGTTTCATAAATTTCAGACGAGTTTTGGATTTACTAGAATTTAAAAACCAGGCATCTCATTGTTTTGCCGGCAATCAACGGTGCCCTGGAGTATGAAATTCATTCTCATTTCTTGCATGGGACCTAAGCATGCACCCAAGGACATAGATTTTATTTTTCAACCAATTTTTATGCACTGGAGCATGTGCATGTAGTTCAAATTTGAGTTATGCACATAAGTGCATTGAAAACTCAGCTAATGCATAAAAATGTCCAAATGAACCCCGAAAAATCCCAAAAATTGACACAACACTCCTGTTATTCTATGTTGACACGAGAAATTTTTTGACAGCAATAAGAGGCAATGGATATCATTTCGTCCCCAAAGGTGGGACGTTCCCTACCGAAACCATCATGCTTGTTGTGAGAAGCTCTGGTTTGTGAGAAGCATATACCCAGACCTGCCCCAAATGGGACAATTTTTTTACCACGGCATGTTGATGCCGCTCCATGATAGCATGCCAAGTTTCATGAATTTCAGATGAGTTTTGGATTTACAAGAATTTAAAAACCAGGCATCTCAATGTTTTGCCGGCAATCAGCAGTGCCCTGGTGCTTGAATTTCATTCCCATCTCTTGCATGGGACCTAGAAATTCACCCAAGGACACATATTAGATTTTTCAACCAATTTAGTTCATTGGAGCATGTGCTTGTAGTTCAAATTTGAATTATGCACATAAAATGCCTAGAAAACATAGTTAATGTGTAAAAATGTCCAAATGAACCCTGAAAAATCACAAAAGTTGACACAACACTCCTGTTGTTGTATGTTGACACTAGAAAAATTTTGAAAGCAATAATAGATAATGGATATCGTTTCGTCCCCAAAGGTGGGACGTTCCCAATCGATACCATCACGCTTGTTATGAGAAGCTCTTGTTTGTGAGAAGCTCATACTCGAACCTGCCCCAAATGGGACAAATTTTTTACCACGGCATGTTGATGCCGCTCCATGATAGCATGCCAAGTTTCATGAATTTCAGACGTATTTTGGATTTACTAGAATTTAAAAACCAGGCATCTCAACATTTTGCCGGCAATCAACAGTGCCCTGGTGTTTGAATTTCATTCCCATCTCCTGCATGGTACCTAGAAATTCACCCAAGGACACACATGTGATTTTTCAACCAACTTTAGTGCACCGGAGCATGTGCTTGTAGTACAAATTCGAATTATGCACATAAAATGCCTAGAAACCCCAATTAATGTATAAAAAAGGCCAAACGAACCCCGAAAAATTCCAAGATTAAACACAACACTCCTGTTGTTCTATGTTGACAATAGAAATTTTTTGAAAGCAATAAGAGGCAACAAATATCGTCATGTCCCCAAAGGTGGTACGTTCCCTATCGAAACCATCATGCTTGTTGTGAGAAGCTCCGGTTTGTGAGAAGCTTATACCCGAACCTGCCCCAAATGGGACAAATTTTTTATCACGGCATGTTGATGCCGCTCCATGATAGCATGCCAAGTTTAATGAATTTTAGACAAGTTTTGGATTTACTATAATTTAAAAAACAGACATCTCAACATTTTGCCGGCAATCAAAAGTGCCCTGGTGTTTGAATTTCATTCCCATCTCTTGCATGGGACCTAGAAATTCACCCAAGGACACACATGTGATTTTTCAACCAACTTTAGTGCATTGGAGCATGTGCTTGTAGTTCAAATTTGAATTAAGCACATAAAATGCCTAGAAACCCTAGTTAATGTATAAAAAGGCCAAACAAACCCCGAAAAATTCATTCCCATTTCTTGCATGGGACCTAAGCATGCACTGAAGGACACATATTTGATTTTTCAACCAATTTGTATGCACCAAAGCATGTGCATGTAGTTTAATTTTGAATTATGCACCTGAAATGGCTAGAAAACCAGTTTAATGTATAAAATGTCCAAACGAACCCTGAATAATTCCAATTCTTTTACGACACACATATAGTTGCATGTTCACTGCAGATAAAAGGTCTAGCAATTCAAACAACGTCCATTGCCGCTGTGACCCCATTTTGTAATTCAAATCAAGTAGATCCCACACAGTTTATTATCACCAACCGTGTGAGATGTAGTACAAAATATCTTGGAGCACCGTCGGTGTATAGTACGCCTATGGCTTACGCGAGAAGGTGCGTCGGCTACAGTCCACAGCCGGTGTTTCAAGCACACTAGCTCGCTCCCAAAAAACTCCCGCCTCTGCATCCCTCGCAATCTCGAAAATATTACTGCCTCGTATTCTCGAAAATATCTACTGCCTGGAAGGTTTTAATGTTTGATAGCACATGATTAGTATGTGCGGACTACGTGCGATATCTGTTACTCCCGCTCTGCTTCAGTCCCTTGATTCAAATTTTCAATAGCCCCGGCATTTTTACTCCCGCTTCTGCATCCCTCGCAATCTCAAAAATATCTGCTCGCCCTTGATCCAAATTTTCAGTAGCCCCGCCTAGTAAAATTTTCAGTTGCCGCAGTATTTCCTCAAACACAACCTTGCCCCCCCCGCCCCCTCCACACACAACCCAAAACCTCTGCTCACACAAACACACACAACCCTCGAAACCATTGGTAGGTCACTGCCATCATCGGCGCCTCCATCCCCAACGTCCGCCTGTGTGCTGGGGAGCTCAAGGAGCCAATGGCCAAAAAGAGGTTTATCACGGCCTTTTCGCCCGACGCTGGTGAGGTGGTCGCCGAGGTGTCCCCATCGTCCTCCGCGGGCCCGATCCGCCATCGTTAGTCCCCCGATCTGCCCGCCGCCGCGCCCCTACGCCGGTTCGAGGACTTCCCCGTCCTCCCTTGGACCCGGCAACCGACGAAGTCCTACCTCGGGGTCCGGCAGCGGTGGTGGGGAACGTGGGTCGCCGAGATTATAGATCGAGAGACCCACACCCGCTGGTGGCTCGGTAGCTTCCACACGGCCGAGCTCACGGCCATGGAGTACGACCGCTGGCAGGTCCGCTACCACAGCGCGGCGGCTAGGCTCAATTTCCCCTTCGGCACACATCCGGTCGACCTTGTTTCGCCGGAGCCAGGGGTGGTGAGCTCGGCGATGGCGCGGGAGGACCGCGAGGCCGCCGACGAGGCCTACATGCAAGAGCTCCGTCGGCAGCACCCGGAGCTCGTGGAGGCGGAGTGGGTGATCTTTGCCACCGCAGAGGGTGGCGAGGTTATCACGCTCTCCTCTGATGACGAGGTCGAAGGCGGAGACAACGGCGGCGCGGAGGGCGGCGAGGTTATCGGCTCTCCTCTGATGACGAGTGTAAGGGCATAATTATCCCTAAGGTGTTTTGGTGATTGATGACAATGCTTTTGCGGACTAATCGTGTGTCTTGAGTATTTCAGACATTTCATTACTAGGCACAAGACAATTTGGTGCCCCTCGAAGATTATTGAAGACGGTGTTTTTCTACGTTCCTTTTTCGGTGGATTTGAGTCGTAGGAAAGCCGTACTATTGAGAGGGGGTCCACGTTGGAAAGGTTTGGGTGGAATCATCACGTACACCTTTACTCATTTTTGCACCGCCTTTCCCTTAGCACTATGGAGCATCCTCCGTTTCTTCGTGCTTATGCAAAAAAGAACGGTTCCTAGTGTTGTTGTTCTGGGGCATTCGGTAGTACCGCTCTTCGCAGCGGTAGTACCGCAGGCCATTGCAGTAGTACCGCATGCCCCTATGGTAGTACCGCAGGTGGTCATGGTCGTACTGCTCATTGGGAGCCGTAGTACCGTGAGTCCTGGCCCGGCACAACACCATAAGCGGAAGTAGGGGCGGATGTAATTTTTTACATCCGCTCCCTGCGCGGTAGTACCGCGTGCCTTGTGCGGTAGTACCGTGTCGGATTTTTTCATTTTTTGAAAGTCAGCGGTTGCCACGAACATTTTCTTTATTTGTCCGCGCCCTTCCCAGGCTAGTCCAATTCTGCCTTGCGGTAGTACCACAAGGGGGTGTGGTAGTACCGCGCGAGCGGCAGTACCGCCCCCAGCTTCTTTGCTACAGGCCTGGGCTAGCTCCTGCTATGGCCACCATAGTACCGTGGCTCACTGCGGTAGTACCGTGAGCCCTTGTGGTAGTACCGCTGGTTTGGTGCGGTAGTACCACAGGCCGCGGGCTGGTTAAGTGGATAACGGTTGGATTTGTCTCTCCACTATATAGGGGGTGTCTTCTTCTCCGAGTTGACCACCTCTTCCAACCCTAAGCTCCATTGTTGCTCCAAGCTCCATTTTTGCCTGATCTCTCTCCCTAGCCAATCAAACTTGTTGATTCCCTAGGGATTGGTTGAGAAGGCCTCGATCTACACTTTCACCGAGAGAAATTTGATTCCCCCACTAATCCCTTGCAGATCTTGTTACTCTTGGGTGTTTGAGCACCCTAGACGGTTGAGGTCACCACAGAGCCATATTCCATTGTGGTGAAGCTTCATGGTGTTGTTGGGAGCCTTCGATTAAGTTGTGGAGATTGCCCCAACCTTGTTTGTAAAGGTCCGGTCGCCGCCTCCAAGGGCACCAATAGTGGAATCACGACATCTCGCATTGTGTGAGGGCGTGAGGAGAATACGGTGACCCTAGTGGCTTCTTGGGGAGCATTGTGCCTCCACACCGCCCCAACGGAGACGTACTTCCCCTCAAAAGGAAGGAACTTCGGTAACACGTCCTCGTCTTTACCGGCTCCACTCTTGGTTATCTCGTGCCTTTACTTGTGCAAGCTTATTTGTGTTATTTCCCTTGCTTGCTTGTTGTGGTTGCATCATATAGGTTGCTCACCTAGTTGCATATCTAGACAACCTACTTTGATGCAAAGTTTAATTTGGTAAAGAAAAGCTAAAAAATTTTAGTTGCCTATTCACCCCCCCCCCCAGTCAACTATATCGATCCTTTCAATTGGTATTAGAGGCTCGTCTCTTTACTAAGGACTTTGTCGTCCGAAGAGTATGGTTGACACCGTAGACGGTGTGGAGGAGCACTCCGGTGTGAATCCGATCTTGTCTATGGGCGATGGGGGAACCGCGGTCTCTCGTGAGGAATTCAATGTGGCTTTGGACACATTGAAAACCTCCATGACGACCGAGGTTGAAAGCATGTTTAATAAATTCATAGAAGGGCTTAAACTATCCACCGCACCGTTGAAAGTGGGTGATCCCACTAACAAGGTGAGGGATGCTAAATCTGACAAGGGGGAAGCTACTAGTGAAAAGGCTCCTTCTTCTAGCGGTAAAAATGGCACCGACATCTTTGCCCATGTGGAACCTCCACTTGTTTATGGTGGACCGATTCCTTCCACTCATTTTAATCATACCGTTCCTCCCCCTAAGATTGTGAATAATGAGGACTTTGATTCTTGGGTCTATCATTTTAAGCGTCATTTAAATCATGTGAATACTAATCTTTGGAGAATCATTGAAGAAGGTTTCTATCCTCATGACCGAAGCAGCTTCACTCCTAGAGAAGCCGCAGACGATCAATTCAATGAGAATGCTCTCTTCATCATCCAAGATGTAATTCCACCCAAAGATCTTCCTCACCTCCGGCCCTTCGCCATGGCAAAAGATGCATGGCTCCAAGTTTTTTCCCTCTACAAGGGGAGCGCAAGCATTCAACGCTCCAACTATGAAGTGGTGCAAGATGAAGCCAATGAGTTTGCAATGAAAGAAGATGAAGAACCTCATGAGCTCTATCAGAGAGTAACCAAACTTGCGGTCTCACTCCGAGATCATGGGAGCAAGGACACGGATGACAATTGGATCAAGCGCAAATTCCTCAAGGCAATGATGCCTTACAACAAGGCCATGTCCTCCGTCATTCGTCAAAGGTCGGACTTCCACAACTTGTCCTCAAGTGAAGTGTTGGATGAGTTTGTGGCCATGAGCATCTTGGACAAGACCGCCGACAATGCAGTGCTACGTTCTCAAAGAGCCAAGAAGCCTAACCTTGCATTAGAATCCAAGGTTAGTGTGCAAGGAGAGGACGAAGAGGAAGAAGAGGAGAGCAACCCCAAAGATACAAAGTATGCCTATCATAAACACATGGCTCTCGCTTCAAGGCACTTTTGGAGCAAGAAGAACTCAAAGCCCAACTTCAACAAGAACAACTCAAGTGGCGTGAAGGTCAAGCAACGTGTGAGGACTTGCTATAATTGTGGCAATGTGAGTCATTTTGTTGTGGAATGCCCTTATGAGAAGAGGGAAGACAATGGTGGCAAGCTCATCCTAAAGGACAAAGCCAAGTCTTTCCCCAACAAGAGCAACTTCACCAAGAAGACTCCTCCCAAGGCGTTGGTGGTACAAGAAGAGTACAATGAGGATGATGATGATGATGATGAAGATGGTGAGTCGGTTGCCATGGTCTCCATTGCCATTGCGACAACTCCACAGGTGTCACTCTTTGACTCACCCAATGAGAGCATCACCGCCAAGTGCCTCATGGATAAAGCCACCAACAAAGTAACCCCCAACATCAAAACTACCATCATTAATAATCCTTCCTTGACGGATTGCATTGATGAATATGAGGGATCTAATGTGGAGGAGAATGAGTTTGAGTCCTTTATGGGTAAACTCAAGGGTAAATCCAAGAAGCACTTCATTGCTCTCTTGGAACAACTTGGTGAAGCCAATGACATGATCGACGCTCACGAAGATACTATCTCTAAGATGGAGGGGCATAGTCGTGACTATGCCGATGAGATTGCGGATCTTTCCAATGCTCTTGAGGAATAGCATGGTCTTCGTTTGGCTCTTGAGGAGTCACACAACATTGATCACGCTAAGTTAAAGAAAGATCTTGATCATGCTCTTGTTGTTTCTCGTGTGCTAAACTCCGAGAAGTCCAAGCTTGGGGTTGATCTTGCTAGAGTCAAAGAGGAGTTTGACTTACTTGACAAGGCTCACATGGTCTTGAAGGGTGTTCATGCTAGCCTCAAAGAGTCTCATGATCAACTTCAAGTCAAGCTAACGAAGGAGAAAGCCACTTTTCCTCATATGATGTTAATTGATAATGCAAATGCTACTAACCCATGTTGTGAGCATGTGCATCTTGTTGAGGATAATTCTAAGTTGAAGGAGCAACTTGAGAAAGGTCTCGTGTCTTGCATACAAGGCGAGAAGAACCTCAACGACCTTTTGAGCAACCAAAAGGAAGTTGTGGCCAAGGAAGGGATTGGGTACGTGCCCAAGTCCAAGAATAAGAAGAAGAATGACAAGGCCACACGACCTCCCCCTCTCAAGCAAACCTTTGTGAAGGAGGGAGAGGGTGCTAATAAGGAGAAGACGAAGAACACCGTGAAGGGTAGTGATGCGAAGAAGGGCAACACTTCCCTTCCCAATAAACCGACGACTTTAACCCTTCTTATGTGTTGTGCCGTGCTAGTGATGGGTATGTTTATGCCAAATTTGTTGGTTCTCCTTATGAGTACATTGAATGGTCTATTTGGGTTCCTAAGACCCTTGTTACTTACATCAGAGGACCCATTACAAAACCGGCAGATTTGACAAAGCTCCGGTATATCGTAGATTGTCGGAGACCACGCCCTAAACTCGTCCAGATTCCCGTCCAGATTTGACAGAGCTCCGGTATATCGTAGATTGTTGGAGATTCCTCCATCCGAACTCGACGAAATTTTGCATGGCTGTTGTAGACTCAATTCCGCACAATTCCACCAAAGGGATCGTCAAAGCGATGCTCTAAGAGGTGGTGGCAGCAGATACAAGTTTGCTATTCGGAAAAACAGCACGGTCACCCGAGGGCAATATTGACGTTGAGCCCCCGAGCTCCATGGATGATTCCTCCATGATCTTGATAGAGATTGGAGTTGATGTTGATGAAGGCCCTCGTCCGAACATGACGATCGGAGATGGAGCACGGTCCTCGGTCGAGCCAAGGTGACCAGTCGAGCCGGCGACGAAGATGCCGGCATCGCAGTTGACCTGCAGACAAGCCATCGATCCTTTTGCCGATCACACAGCGGAACTCTCAATGAAAGCACCAATGTGGGTGTCAAAACCGGCGGATCTCGGGTAGGGGGGCCCGAACTGTGCATCTAAGGCGGATGGTAATAGGAGGCAGGGGCACGATGTTTTACCCAGGTTCGGGCCCTCTTGATGGAGGTAAAACCCTACATCTTGCTTGATTTATTCTTGATGATATGGGTATTACAAGAGTTGATCTACCACGAGATCGAAGAGGCTAAACCCTAGAAGCTAGCCTATGGTATGATTGTATGTATATATTCTATCGACTAGCCTGGCCTCGGTTTATATAATGCACCAGAGGCCTAGGATAACAAGAGTCCTAGCCGAATACGCCAGTGGGGAGGAGTCCTTGTCTTGATCGCCAAGTCTTGTGGAATCTTCCTTGTATGCGGCAGCTGTCCGAACTGGCACATGAGTATACGGCCATGGGGGTCCTCGGCCCAATCTAACAGATCAGGAGATGACGTGGTGAGTACCCCCTAGTCTAGGACACCATGCATAGCCCCCTGAACCGGTCTTCAAGTTAGGGACGCTCCTCGATTCTTTCAAGCTGTTCTTCATCTTCGGTTGTCGGTCTTGAAAACTGGTTCAACAAATCTTCTCATCTTCGATCTTGAGGATTGCCGAAATGCATTCGATGAGTTTACACGCCGGGTATCTGAGGAGCCCCTTTAAGTTTCCGGACTTTATCAATGCCTTGTTATTTTTATGCCACACCTCGGGTTTGAAGTTGTTCCCGGGCGGCAGCGTCCTCTTGCGTTCGAGCTCCAACGCCGGATTGCATTCGAGGTATCTTTGACAGCCGAGCACCAACGCCGGACTGCTTCCGAGCTCTAACGCCAGAATGTATCCGAGCTCCAACGCCGGACTATGTATCTGAGCTCTAACGCCGAATTGTATCCGAGCTCCAACGCTGGACTATGTATCTGAGCTCCAACGTCAGACTGTATCCGAGCTCCAATGCCGGAAATGCCCTCTATGGAGCCAGCCACTAGCGCCCGAGCTTTATGCCGGACTGCTTCCGAGGTGGTGCACCACCCCGAATGTGGGCCGATTTTTGTCAATTTTTTTGATTGGTGCAATTTATTCTCTGCCGAGATATATAGCCAGTAGCCCTCAAGGTGGGTATTGGTCTAAAACCCGGGATGCACATGAAGGATGACATAAGACCACTGATCCCAGTAGCCGCTGAGGCTCAGGTTGATTTGCAAAATCGGCCAGAGGATCAAGTCCTAGCTCGGCAGAATACTTTGGGACACAAAAAGCGGCATGCTCAGTCCTCGAGACTCAGGTTGGGTGCGGCCGACCAACCTGAGGATCAAAATCTCCTCAAAACTGTATTACACTTAAATTTTTCTGCATTGGACATGCAATGTAGTAGCCCCCAAGACACTGGTCGGGTGGAAACACCAGATCAGGGGATCGATGTGTCCCTTTAATATTTGTAAATAATAAGCCCGAAGCCTAGTAGCCCCCGAGCCTTAATGCGGGCACGAGTGGCCGAATTAAGGATCGATATCCATAGTAAAATCACAAATGATGTGTAATGACTCTATGTAAAGTACTTTACGTCATTAATGCTCGGATCTGCATTGTACAAAACTTTGTTGACCGACCATTGGCTTCCACCTCCTTGGCCAGTAGCCAAGGAGTGTTTGTCCTACTTTATAAAGCCTTTATGAGGGCAAAGATTCACGACAAACAAGGCAAACTGGCCATACGGTTTTATAAACAAAGGTATGCAGAGAGGTATGTTATATTATTGTTTGACATAAGAAATGTCTTCCAAAGAAAAATAGTCCCGCTAGCGGTTTATTTCTTTGGGTTGTTATGCTAAGCATGATCATGAAACCTCAGCTCTAATGTAAGAGCAAAATATTGAGGATTTCGTTTGGGAGGCCAGTTACTAGCCCCCGGTAGTGTTCGGCGACAGTCGAGGTCAAGCCGTAAACACTTCGGCCAATGTTATGAATGGCCCATCATTTAACACAGTCATCGGATCGCTGACCAGTTTACGCTTATTGTGACAGTCAGTTTTTGGCTTTCTCCACTAAGGTGCTTAACCATGTGAACTGGAAACACAATCGCAGTGGTTCCCCCTTTGCACATCTAGCCGAGCAAAGCGGAACGTAGGAGGCAAGCGCAGGAGCCGGGCAACCCAACTATTGATCGAAGACACAATTCGAAACCGATGCATATATAGCAATATTCCAGAATGTTTTTGCCGAATCTCTAAAGGTATCCGACGTTGCACTGCGAGACTTGTGCTGAAAACACACAAATAGTTTAAAAGTGCCAAAAGCTTGGAAAACCAAAAAACGTCAGTAAAAACATGATGTCCGAACAAGATCAAGTGTTCGGTGCCAATCCAAAGACTGGAAGAGGAATTTTTTTTGCTTCTGTCGTGTTTTGACAAAGACCAAGAAGAAAACACATTTACAGCTCATATATAAATTTTAAGAGCCCCCAAGTGACTTGGGTAAGAATTTTATGTATAATTATTGTATGTACCGAAGTACTTATATCATATTTGTGTTCAACTGAACTTTAAACGCGTCTTAACCGACCATCGGCTTCTGCCTCATCGGTCAAGGACCGAAAAGTGTTATGTACTCCACCTGTCAAGAATATCGATAGTGTTTCCGATAACCAGGCAACCGGGCCATAAGGCTGTAACAGACAAAGCGCGCTCAGGGAACTTATGCTATATTACAGACGAAGTGTAAGAAGCATCTTCGAAGAAAATAGTACCCCCACCGATACCTTTCTTCGGTGCTCATTATTTCTATGAGACTTGTGCAATAGATTTTTTTTACTCATGAGTTCCGTTGTGTGCCGACCATGATTGAAAACAATAAGAGCGCTAGCTTTCGGCTTCACCCAGTCTGAGGTCAGAGCTCTGAGGACCCGGTCGTGACAATTTCAGAGGTGCTCCCTTTACTCCCTAGCCGAACAATCGGGAATGTAGGGGTAAGCACAGGAGCCAGGCAACCCAGCTTGCAAATCGCTTAAGTCAATATGGTGCATATTGTGGCGTAATACACAAACAAGGAACAAAGCCATACAAGTATAATCATATGCAAGAGGAAAAGCTTCATAAAGGAAGCCCCCAAATAAACGGGGTATTTGAATATATGTGTGTCACAAACAAAGTTTGGACAAGGAAATTTTTTACAAGCAACTTTTTCCAAAAAGGTATAATGCTTGGTCGAACCGAACACAAGTTAAAAATTAAAACTTTGAGCATGAAAGCGACTTAGCTGGTTAATGTGTTCGGCATTGATGACGCGGTCCGAACTTGATGCGGGACAAGGTTCCATCCCCCAAGCCGGTCCCGAGGTGGCGGAGCGGAGAGCTCGACACACCGAAGTGGTGACATAGCACGGTCAATGCAGACCGGCAGAGTGACGACGAAGTCCCGGGATCATTTTCCTGTGCACAAAAAATAGTGCAAACCGGAGATAATAGTAATAATAATAATTAAAAAATCGTTGCATAATAAATAATTTATGCAAAGTGAGTAATAAAAGAAATATGGCCTGGCGCCGAAGTCAATGTCGATGCAGGGCGTCGGCGTGATGCGGTAAAGGCGTGGCAAAGCCTGAATTCACATGTCGGTCCGAGTTCCGCATGCGGCGTTCGCCGGACTATGTACGGAAACTGACCGAACCACCACGCGACCGTCGTTAATGCGGCCATCATTTGATAGACCTGTGTACAGATGATGTACAAAACTGAGTAATAATTCCTTGGGAAAAATAAACCCAAACAAGCAAAAAATACTAGGATTAATAGCACCTGGTTTGTTTGTTGTAGCAATCCGAAGAAAGGTGATTCCCAAAATTGGGACTCGATCCACACACCTATTGCCTGATGGGCGATAAAGCGACGGTATGGCGATGCTGGCAAAGGTTGGCTCACCGAGGCAAAGCCCTCGGTCCAGCTAATGTGACGGAGCTGGTCGGCTAGTGACGTCGAAGTCTTCGGAGTAGGTTGATGAAGAGATGGTGAAGGCCCCGGTCCAGCCAAGATGTCGAAGCCTCGATGTCAGCCGATGAGTCGAAGTGGGTCGGCATGATGGACACCAGCTTGAAGAAGCAATAGTGCGGCCCTGCCGATGCAGGTCGTGACGTGGTTGATGCCGGCTTGATGAAGTGACCGTGCAGCGATGCCGGTATGCCTGCTCCGTGTAATCCGTGGGGCGGCGATGTTGGTGATGATTTATCCTTCGCGATGCCAGACTCTTGTTCGGCTTGCCGAGATGATGATCCGAAGAAGTTGAGTTCGGCTCAACAAAGTGACGACGTGTCTAGCGCAGGTCGGAAGCCTTGGAGCAATATTGTCGGACTGATTTGACACCAGCATGATCATGAAGGCGACCTCAGGGGAGGCTTAAAATTTTACGGGCACGTGTTTAAAAACAACGCACAATACCCTAGAAGAGAATTCCTCTAAAAAGGTTGTCCAATGTCACGTTCATAAAGAAGCATGAATTCGGGTCGGATCCGTATTCGCGCGGAAAATGGATCCGAAAATTGATCCACTCATCGGAAGGTTCCCAGAGTTTGAACCGTCGGATCGAGCTGAAATTTGGAGGGGTGGTAGATATGGGAATTCCGCAGTAGATGAACGGTTGGATCTTCCAAAGGACCTCCGAGCTAGGATCTGGAGACCACGCCCTAAACTCGTCCAGATTCCTGTCCAGATTTGACAAAGCTCCGGTATATCGTAGATTGTCGGAGATTCCTCGGAACTTGACGAAATTTTGCATGGCTGTTGTAGACTAAATTCCGCACAATTCCACCAAAGGGATCGTCAAAGAGATGCTCTAAGAGGTGGTGGCAGTAGATACAAGTTTGTTATTTAGAAAAATAGCATGGTCACCCGAGGGCAATGTTGACGTTGAGCCCGCGAGCTCCATGGATGATTCCTCCATGATCTTGATAGAGATCGAAGTTGATGTTGATGAAGGCCCTCATCCGAACATGACGATCGGAGATGGAGCACGGTCCTCGGTCGAGCCAAGGTGACCAGTCGAGCCGGCGACGAAGATGCCGGCATCGCAGTTGACCTGCAGACGAGCCATCGTTCCTTTTGCCGATCACATAGCGGAACTCTCAATGAAAGCACCAATGTCGGTGTCAAAACTGGCGGATCTCGGGTAGGGGGTCCCGAACTGTGCGTCTAAGGCGGATGGTAACAGGAGGCAGGGGGACGATGTTTTACCCAGGTTCGGGCCCTCTTGATGGAGGTAAAACCCTACGTCGTGCTTGATTTATTCTTGATGATATGGGTATTACAAGAGTTGATATACCACGAGATCGGAGAGGCTAAACCCTAGAAGCTAGCCTATGGTATGATTGTATGTATATATTCTATCGACTAGCCTGGCCTCGGTTTATATAATGCACCAGAGGCCTAGGATAACAAGAGTCCTAGCCGAATACGCCGGTGGGGAGGAGTCCTTGTGTTGATCGCCAAGTCTTGTGGAATCTTCCTTGTATGCGGCAGCTGTCCGAACTGGCACATGAGTATACGGCCATGGGGGTCCTCGGCCCAATCTAACAGATCGGGAGATGACGTGGTGAGTACCCCCTAGTCCAGGACACCGTCAGTGCTACTAAGGAGAAGAAGAAGAACACCGTGAAGGGTAGTGATGCGAAGAAGGGCAACACTTCCCTTCCCAACAAAGCCGACGACTTTAACCCTTCTTATGTGTTGTGCCGTGCTAGTGATGGGTATGTTTATGCCAAATGCTACTAACCCATGTTGTGAGCACGTGCATCTTGTTGAGGATAATTCTAAGTTGAAGGAGCAACTTGAGAAAGGTCTTGTGTCTTGCATACAAGGCGAGAAGAACCTCAACGACCTTTTGAGCAACGAAAAGGAAGTTGTGGCCAAGGAAGGGATTGGGTACGTGCCCAAGTCCAAGAATAAGAAGAAGAATGACAAGGCCACACGACCTCCCCCTCTCAAGCAAACCTTTGTGAAGGAGGGAGAGGGTGCTAATAAGGAGAAGAAGAAGAACACCGTGAAGGGTAGTGATGCGAAGAAGGGCAACACTTCCCTTCCCAACAAACCGACGACTTTAACCCTTCTTATGTGTTGTGCCGTGCTAGTGATGGGTATGTTTATGCCAAATTTGTTGGTTCTCCTTATGAGTACATTGAATGGTCTATTTGGGTTCCTAAGACCCTTGTTACTTACATCAAAGGACCCATTACAAAATGGGTACCTAAAACCAAGCATTAATCTCTTGTAGGTGTTTGCTTCCTGTGGGGGATCATGGTTGCTCGATAGTGGAGCTACTAATTATATGACCGGAAGCAAGGACTTGGTGGTGGACGTGCAAAAGATTCCATCCATGCCCACCAACTTAGAGTGGGGTGACGCCTCGTCCTCTAAGGTATTGGGACTCGACAAGGTTGTCATTTCTCATGATCTCACGATCGAGAAGGTCATGCTTCTTGAGTCCCTTGCATACAATTTACTTTCCGTTCGTCAACTTGCACTCATGGGTTTTTCCACCTTATTTTATGTTGATACCATGGCCCTCTTGTGGAGCAAGACTCTAAAAGTAGCCTTTGTTGGGCATGTCGAAAACGGTCTCTATGTGATTAACTTTTTGGAGCGACTCACTAAGCCCGCGACATGCCTAATGGCTAAATTTGACGTGGGATGGCTTTGGCATCGCCGTTTAGCCCACGTCAATATGAGATCTTTGCAAAGCCTTCTCAAGGGGGACCATGTCCGTGGACTAACAAATGTTAGTTTTGCCAAAGATCGTTCTTGCAGTGCTTGTAACGAAGGAAAGCTACATGAAAAGGCTCACCCTCCCACGACTATCATTTACTCGAAGAGGCCTTTGGAGCTCCTTCACATGGATCTCTTTCGGCCTCCATATTTTGATAGTCTTGGGGGTAGGAAGTATTGCTTGGTGATTGTGGATGATTATTCAAGATACACTTGGGTATATTTCTTCAAGAGGAAGAGTGAGACCCAACAAACCGTCATTGACTTTGCAAATGAAGCTCAGTGTCAACACAATGCAAAGATCTTGATAATAAGAAGTGACAACGGCACCGAGTTCAAGAACTACACCTTGGATGAGTTTCTTAGTGATGAGGGGATCAAGTATCAATATTCCGCACCTTACACCCCTCAACAAAGTGGTGTAGCGGAGAGGAAGAACCGGACGTTGATGGATGCGGCAAGGACCATGATGGTGGAGTTCAAGTCTCCATACAACTTTTGGGCCAAAGCCATCAACTCCGTGTGTCATGCATCCAATCGGCTCTACCTCCGCAAAGGCTTGAACAAGACTCCATATGAGATACTCACCAGTCACAAGCCCAACCGCAAGTACTTCCGGGTGTTCGGGTGTAAGTGTTGCATTCTCAAGAAAGGTGTTCATTTGTCTAAATTTGAGGCTAGAGCCCATGAGGGCATTTTTGGTTCTTATGCTAGAAACTCCCATGCTTACCGTGTCCTCAATAAGTCCATGGGACTTATTGAGGAGACATGTAACGTGGAGTTTGATGAGAATAACGGCTCCCAAGTGGAGCAAAGTGGCACTTGTGATGTAGGTGATGAAATTCCTCCCCAAGCCATAAGAAGAATGGATGTTGGTTTTATCCTACCCATTAAGGATCCCCTTGTGGCCAAAGGAGAAGGACAATGCTCCACTCACGTGGAGCCATCACCAACTCAAGGCCCACACGCTTCCGAAGAACAAAGTGAAGGCCCTCAACCTCATGAACAAGACCAAGGGCAAGATCAACCTCAAGATGGTGTTGAATCACCAAGCGATTCCCAAGGTCAAGTTCTACCATCCAAGCAAGTTCAAGATCAAGAGCAAGCTCAAGATCAAGAACGAGCTCAAGATGATCAAGATCAAGTGACCGCTCCTCAACTCTCTCCAGAGGAGGAATTAGAGCGTCGTGCCGCCAAGATCACATCCAAGCTATCCACCAAAGATCATCTCATGACAAATGTGCTTGGAAGCTTAAGAAAGGGGGTAAGCACTCATAGACAATTAGCAAACTATTGTGAACATCACGCGTTTGTCTCTTGTGTTGAACCCGAAAAGGTTTATGAGGCACTCAAGGATCCGGATTGGCTCAATGCCATGCATGAAGAACTCAACAGCTTCGAGCACAACAAGGTGTGGAGATTGGTGCCAAGGCCAACGGGGAACACTAATGTCATTGGAACCAAGTGGATATTCAAGAACAATAAAGATGTTCATGGGATTATCATTCGCAACAAGGCTCGTTTGGGGGCACAAGGCTACTCCCAAGTCGAGGGTATCGACTACGGTGGAACCTTTGCTCCCATTGCTTGCCTTGAATCCATTCGCATGTTGATTGCATATGCTTCTCATCATAACTTTAAGTTACAACAAATGGATGTGAAGACTGCTTTTCTTAATGGTCCTATTAATGAGTTGGTATATGTCAAGCAACCCCCGGGTTCGAGGATCCCTATTTTCCCGATCATGTGTACCAACTCGATAAGGCACTGTATGGCCTTAAGCAAGCCCCACGTGCGTGGTATGACCACCTTACCGAGTTGTTGCAAGATCGTGGTTTCGAAATTGGGAAAATCGACCCCACTCTTTTTTACTAAGAAGGTCAAAGGGGAATTGTTTGTGTGCCAACTATATGTTGATGATATTATCTTTGGTTCCCCTAACAAAGCTTACAATGAGGAATTTGCCGCACTCATGACCTACAAGTTCAAGATGTCCATGATGGGAGAGTTGAAGTTCTTTCTCGTGTTCGAAGTCAAGCAACGAAGAGAAGGAACCTTCATCAACCAAGCCAAATACACTCACGACATGCTCAAGAGATTCAAGCTAAGTGATGTCAAGTCGGCATCCACTCCTATGCCCGTCAAATGCCAACTTGACATAGATCCCAATGGTAAAGCGGTGGATCAAAAGGTATATCGCTCCATGATTGGCTCCTTGCTTTACCTTTGTGCATCTAGTCCGGATATCATGTTGAGTGTGGGAATTTGTGCATGGTTTCAAGCCGCCCCTAAGGAAAGCCACTATGTGTCGGTCAAGCGAATCTTTCGATATTTGGCTCATACCCCAAACTTTGGCTTATGGTATCCAAGACGATCTAACTTCAATCTTGTGAGATATTCAAACTCCAATTGGCCGGGAGACAAAGTGGATAGGAAGTCAACTTCCGAAGGGTGCCAATTTCTTGGTTGCTCTTTGGTGAGTTGGTCTTCCAAGAAGCAAAGTTGCGTGTCTCTCTCGTCCATGGAAGTGGAGTATGTGGCTGCAGGTAGTTGTTGTGCACAACTTTTATGGATGAGGCAAACTTTAAAGGATTACGGTGTCATTTGTGACAAAGTGCCTCTTTGGTGTGACAATGAAAGTGCCATCAAGATCTCTCTCAACCCGGTGCAACACTTCAAGACTAAGCATATTGATATTCGGTATCACTTCATCCGGGATCATATTAGGCGAGGGGAGATCGAGCTCAACTGTGTCAACACTCTTGATAACCTTGCAGATATCTTCACGAAGCCCCTGGATGAAGCAAGATTTCGTGAGTTAAGGCATGAGCTAAATATCACTGATTCGAGCAATGTTGCTTGAACCCATGCACATCCCACCATACTCAACTTGTTATCTTGTTTAGGTGTAGGCATGGATATAGGGGGAGTGTTGTTCCCTCAATGAACTCTCCCTCCCCCCATTATTCATAAATTGATCAAATCTTTCACATTAGCCATTTTTGATGGTACTCGTGCTTCAAAGACGAGTTTTAGTCATGGGCCCAAGGACAATTCTTCGTGGTGCCATACCAATTGACTCAAACATAGGTGGCTCCGGCCACCGCCCTCTCCTTAGAGAGGTTGTGTTGAGTGTCTTAGTCCTGGTTGTCTCTTGCCTTCCTTTCGTCATTTCGATCTTGTTTGAGTTGTCTCGTGTTCAGCTTTTTGGTGGGTCCGTTCGCTTGAAGGTTGCCTTGCAAAGGCTTCGTTTTCCCCTTCTTGAAACTTGCAACTTCTTGAGCACACGGTATTACCGCGGCCTCCCACGGTACTACCGCGTGAGGAGCGCACGGTACTTCCACACCCATCGTGGCAGTAATTTTTTACTGCCGCCTGGGGAGCAGTACTACCGTCCCTGGTGCGGTACTTCTGCCCAGGCGATAATACCGCGATGACGTGCGGTACTACCGCGCTACCGAGGGCGCGTGAGGGTTAAGAGCGGGCAGGGGGAGTTCCGACTCCCCCATACCCATTCGTCCTTTTCTCTCCCCATGGTCTCGCTCTCTCTCACTCAAGAATGGCGGTGGAGACCCTCGTCGGATCTCCATCTCCAGCCACTCTCCTCGGATTCTGACCGGTGGGATCATTCCCCACCACTTCCTCTGGCCATGGAACAAGGTTTCTCCCCAAATCCCTCTCTCTTTTGTTCGTCCTTTCGCTTCTAGGTTTTTGGGGAGATGCATGTTGTTCTTAAGATTTTAGGCCAAATCTTTGCAAGAGTGGGATGTAGAAGAGTAGTGATGCATAGAAATTGTACTTGATATGTTGTCCCGTGGTAGATTGGATCAACTGTAGTACCGCCTCGTTGTCACGGTTGTTCTCAGATTCAGTTGGTTCAGATCTGACACCATGCGGTACTACCGCTCCTCAGGCGTGATACTACCGCGCGAGCCGCGATACCAAAGTTCTACTACCGCTCCGAGCCCCGGTACTACCGTGCCTCCGCGCGGTACTACCGCGGCTAGGAGCGGCACTAAAATTTTAGTACCGCGCGAACAGGCAGTACTACCGCTGGTGTCAAATCTTCTTCATGGCAATTGCCAAATGCGCATTCTACTTGTTTTCACCTGTTTTGCTGTGGTCTTTGCATTGATCCTTCTTGCTTCTCGTGTGTGTTTGTGTTTTGTGTGTGTCTTAGGTGGTGGCTCCGGTGTCCCTGCTCGTTTTTCCAACCCAAGCCGTGACATGGGCTCCAAACGTCTATGCAACTAAGATGAAGCGTGAGAGGGCTCCAATGCCCCCAAACGCAATGTCAAGACCACTGCTAGCAAGTACAAGGAACCCTCAAAGGGCATGGATGAGATACCTCTTGTTGAGTTTGTTTCTCGTAGGAAGATCAACCCCTATGCAAATCCTCGTGCAAACTTCAGAGGGAATAACCTGTTCTGGACCGCAGCAGAATCTTCTTTACTTGGATGTGATCAAGGCCAAACAGAACATGTATGTGGATGTGCACTGGATTGACATGAATCACATAAGGGATGATAAGCATCGTGCCTACTTTGGTGAGGCCTTGGATCTCGTGGAGCAGTTTGCCATTGAGGATGTGATCTCTTTTCACCTGGACTTTGACCCCGAGCTAGTGGCCCAGTTCTTTGCTTCGGTCCACTTCCATACTACTGAGGATCGGAGGATGACCTGGATGACCAATGGACGCCAGTTCACTGCTACTTGGAAGGAGTTCATCGATTTGCTCAGAGTACCTGATGAGGGGCTCCACATGCCTGTTGGTGTTCGCCCTCATGCCAACGCCAGGTCATCTAGAAAGGACAAGCTTCAGCCCTACTATGTTGAGAAGAAACTGGCCAATGACAAGATGACATGGGTGCTCAACCCGTTCCTTGACATCATGCATTGGATCTTCCGCCACTCCCTTTTTCCACGCATTGGGGACAAGGACAAGGTGCATGCCTGTCTTTTGCACATGTTTCTCATTTGTGAGGAGGCGCGCATTTCTCAGACACAACCACTTGATGTCTCACATATCATGTGGTGCGAGCTTGGGTTCGCGGTGTTCACTTGCAAGGTACCCATATATGGTCCATACATGTTCCTCTGGATATCAAAGACTTGGGAGAAGCTCTATCCCACTGAGGAGTTTTTAGCCCCTGACTGGATCTATCATGACCCCATCAGACTCCGCATCAAGCCCCAGTGGGCAAACACTACTACTCGTGCCAAGGCTGAGGCTGCTAAGATGGCTGTTGATGAGGAGGAGATTGAGGAGGAGAATGTAGATGATGACAGCTCTGCTGGATATGCACCTCCCTCCACTGAGCCCTCATGGGCTAAGAAGCTGAAGGCCAAGATGAAGGCTTTGTTCTGCATGCAGGCCAAGGGGCGGTACTGAACTCACATTGCCTCCAAGGAGAGTCGCCGCCACGACAAGAAGATCATGAGGCTTTTTGGAGAGGATGTTTCTGGCGGCTCCGAGGAGCACATCACTCTAGAGGCCGAATGGGTGGCAAAACAAGGCTACAAGTGGACTGATTCTGAGGAGGAGCCCATCCCCGCTACCGAGCCCGACGAAGAGCGTGCGAGCGACTACTCCGCTTGAGCCACCACTTGTGTTGTAGGTGTCCTCTCTGCCTTTTTGGCATCTCGATGCCAAAGGGGGGAGAGAGTGTAGGGATTTGCGTGTCGTGTTTGTGTTTGCTTTGCTTGCGTTTGTTCCGTTCAACCTTGTTTGCTTTGGTTTGGTTTGCGCTTATGAGACTTATCTATCATATGGTGTAAGACATATGCACTCTATCTATCGCACCTTATTGAGCTTATGATATCGTGTGCTATTTATATTATGCTCATATTTACTATCCTGCTTAGTGTTAGCCTTATTATTGCAAGATATGCCATGTCTATAAAATATAGGGGGAGTGTTGATCCTAGTATGTGTGTCGTGCAGTCCAAAGCACTTATCTAGATAGCACACATCTAGGGGGAGCCCATCTATATTTTAGAGATGTGTGGTTTGCTCATGTTCTATATTTTCTCCCTTGTGCAAATCCTGTATTGTCATCAATCCACCAAAAAGGGGGAGATTGTAAGGGCATAATTATCCCTAAGGTGATTTGGTGATTGATGACAATGCTTTTGCAGACTAATCGTGTGCCTTGAGTATTTCAGACATTTCATTACTAGGCACAAGACAGTTTGGTGCCCCTCGAAGATTATTGAAGACGACGTTTTTCTACGTTCCTTTTTCGGTGGATTTGAGTCGTAGAAAAGCCGTACTATTAAGAGGGGGTCCGCATAGGAAGGTGTAACGCCCCGAGACCGATGTGCCACGTGTCCTCCAGTCATTCGCTGTTGTTGCCTTGTCATTGCTTGCGTGTCATGCATTGCATATCATGTCATCATGTGCATTTCATTTGCATACATGTTCGTCTCATGCATCCGAGCATTTTTCCCGTTGTCCGTTTTGCAATCCGGCGCTCCGTTCTCCTCCGGTGGTCATTTCTACCTTCTTCTCGTGTGTGGGGATTAAACATTTCCGGATTGGACCGAGACTTGCCAAGCGGCCTTGGTTTACTACCGCTAGACCGCCTGTCAAGTTTCGTACCATTTGGACTTCGTTTGATGCTCCAACGGTTAACCGAGGGACCGAGAAGGCCTCGTGTGTGTTGCAGCCCAACACCTTTCCATTTTGGCCCAAAACTCACCTAAACCCTCTCCAGCATCTCGAGCGTTCGATCAAGATCGCGTGGTCAAAAACAGCACCTCATTTGGACTCTCCTAGCTCCCTCTACCTATAAAATAGCACCCCTCCCCGAAATTTCGGATCATTTCGCGGATGAACCCTAGATCCACTCCTCCCCGCGCCGCCGGACATGTCCGCCCGGCGGCCGGACACGTCCAACCGCCCGCCGCAGCCAATCGTGCCTCGCCACCTCACCCCGCTGCCCTCTCTCTCCTCCAGCCCCGCCGCCGGCCCGTGCGGCCGGGATCGGGCCCGCGGGGCCCATCTCCTCGCGCCGCCGCCCGGTTGCCGCTCCGGCGCCGCGACCCTTTGCCGAGCCGCCTCCCGCACCGCTCCGGCCGCCGTCGTGCGCCACCGCGCCTCGCCACCTTCCCGACGGCGCC
>NC_041386.1:444300176-444316014 GCF_002162155.2 Triticum dicoccoides
CGCAGCGCGACGCCGCCTTGCCGACCACCGCCGCCGTTCGCCTCACCGCCCCGCCCCCTCGGAGGAGCTCCGCGGTCGCCCCGGCGCCTCACGGCCGGATTCGCCATTCCGGCGACCGTCGGAGTTCAAGCTCGCCTCGCCGGAGTTCGGTCCGGTCGGATCTGTTTCGAGTGGGATCAGATCCACCCATTCGTCCATCCAAACGCCTCTTCCCGATCCGGATCTCGTCATCCCGCTCCGTCCGATCCCGTTGACTTTCTCGGAGAGGTTGAATTTCTACTAAGTCCCCAAATTCCCAGATTCATATGCTCATGTTCGTCCCATCGTAACTTTGCATCCGTAGCTCCGTTTTGCGCGTGTAGAATATCAAAATGTTCGTCTCAGAGAGTACATTATTTCATATCATTCCATCATTTTCATTTGAGATCATCTTGATGCCCGAAATGCTGTTAGAAGAGTGCTACTTGAGATAATTCTCAGATCTGCTGCTCCATTTAGATATTTGTCATTTTTGCCATGATTATTGTGTGCAGGATATGCCCATGAGCTCTACATATGTTTTGTTAAGGGTTTTGCCATCTTTCCAGAGGTGCAACCCGTGTATTTTTGTGATGTGTGTGGTGACTAGCACAAGCTTGCAAAGTGAGGCACTTGGTAATGCTGATTTCAGGGACTTAGCATTTCCACTAAGTCCTTGACCTGTTTATCTCATATGGCCATATGTTCATGTTGTTTCCTAGTGATATGTGCCTTTTTTGAGGATGATCAGTAAGGATGTTTTGTTAATATTGTAGTGATCTATCCATACATGTCTTTGTTTGCAATTATGGAGCACCCTAGCTTGAGTCAATCAAACTCTACTTTTGTCATTTCGTGAATCTGGGCAGATTGTCTACTTGTTAGCGATTTTGCCAAGGATGTTGTAGTTGATCCGTGCATGCTATATTATTGTTCTTGCCATGTCTAGCTTGTATTTTGTGTATTATTGATGGGTGTATGCTTAGATTGTCATGACTTGCTCTGTAGTGAGTGCATCGAGCTTGTAAACATGCCTACTTGATAACTGTTTTCAGCATGCTCCAGTTTTCACCAAGTCTGAGAACTGATTACGTTTTTGCCATGTTCACATGCTTGCAATTGTATTTTCCGATCCATTTTGGCTCAAGCACACTAAGGGACTTTTGTTAAGCTCTTTGAGTAGCTCCATTCCATGCTTTACTTTGCCATGTTCAAGCCCTGTAGCATATAGTTTTCATGCTCCAAAGAGTGCTATCTGATCTGAAATTCCAGGCTTGTGTTTATTTCACTAAGTCTGAAATCTGTTCATCAATTGCATTTTTGCAATGCTTGTTTGAACCTGTTAATGGATGAATTGGCCGTGGCTCAGTGCTAGTCTTTTGTTAAGCATCATGAATGGATCCCTTCCATGTTTTTTGCTGCCATGTTTGAGTGTTGTAGCATGTTCATCTTGTTGCATTTAGATGGCTACTTGCTTTAATCGCAGAACGTGGCCATATTTGAATCGCTTGCCATTTCCAAACCGTAACTCCGATTCCGGCGTTCTTTATATCGTTTTCAAGTGATTTCATCTCATCTTTCCAGTGGCACACTTGGATTTCCATGTTGAGGCCAGGTTCATGCATTCTTTGTCAAATCTTGCATATGCATCGCATACCTCATCCCGCACATCATACCATGTTCATTAGTTGGTTGTTTACTATGTTGTGTGCTTCTTTCCGGTGTTGCTTCTTCGGGTTGGTTCCGATAACGTTGCGTTTGTGAGGATCCGTTCGACTACGTCCGTTTATCTTCTTCATGGACTCGTTCTTCTTTCTTGCGGGATTTCAGGCAAGATGACCATACCCTCGAAATCACTTCTATCTTTGCTTGCTAGTTGCTCGCTCTTTTGCTATGCCTATGCTACGATACCTACCACTTGCTTATCATGCCTCCAATATTGTTGAACCAAGCCTCTAACCCACCTTGTCCTAGCAAACCGTTGTTTGGCTATGTTACCGCTTTGCTCAGCCCCTCTTATAGCGTTGTTAGTTGCAGGTGAAGATTGAAGTCTGTTCCTTGTTGGAACATGGAGATGTTGTTCCTTGTTGTAACATGTTTACTTGTTGGGATATCACAATATATCTTATTTAATTAATGCATCTATATACTTGGTAAAGGGTGGAAGGCTCGGCCTTATGCCTGGTGTTTTGTTCCACTCTTGCCGCCCTAGTTTCCGTCGTATCGGTGTTATGTTCCCGGATTTTGTGTTCCTTACGTGGTTGGGTAATAATGGGAACCCCTTGACAGTTCGCCTTGAATAAAAACTCCTCCAGCAAGGCCCAACCTTGGTTTTACCATTCACCACCTAGCCTTTTTCCCTTGGGAGTCGCGCATCCCGAGGGTCATCTTTATTTTAACCCCCCCGGGCCAGTGCTTGTCTAAGTGTTGGTCCGAACTAGAGTCCTTTGCAGCGCCACCTCGGGGAAACTTGAGGGCTGGTTTTAGTTGTATGGAGCGCTCATCCGGTGTTGCCCTGAGAACGAGATATGTGCAGCTCCTATCAGGATGTCGGCGCGTCGGGCGGTCTTGCTGGTCTTGTTTTACCTGTCGAAATGTCTTGTAACCGGGATTCCGAGTTTGATCGGGTCTTCCCGCTAGAAGGAATATCCTTGGTTGGCCGTGAGAGCTTGTGATGGGCTAAGTTGGGACACCCCTGCAGGGATTTGAACTTTCGAAAGCCGTGCCCGCGGTTATGGGCAGATGGGAATTTGTTAATGTCCGGTTGTAGAAAACCTGAAGTTGACCTTAATTAAAATACATCAACCGCGTGTGTAACCGTGATGGTCTCTTTCCGGCGGAGTCCGGGAAGTGAACACGATGTTGGAGTTATGCTTGACGTAGGTTGTTCCAGGATAACTTGTTGATCATAGTTGTTCGACCGTGCTTTTGCCTTCTCTTCTCGCTCTCATTTGCGTATGTTTAGACACCATATATGCTAGTCGCTTGCTGCAGCCCACCTCATACCTTTTACCTTACCCATAAGCTTAAATAGTCTTGATCGCGAGGGTGCGAGATTGCTGAGTCCCCGTGACTCACAGATACTTCCAAAACCAGTTTACAGGTGCCGTTGAACCGTGCAGATGATGCAACCAAGCTCAAGGAGGAGCTCGATGAAGATCTTGTCCTTTGTGTTGTTTCGTTCTAGTTGATCAGTAGTGGAACCCAGTTGGGGTCGATCGGGGACCTTGTCGCATTTGGGGTTCTTCTTTTATTTTGGTTCCGTAGTCGGACCTTGATTGTATTTGGATATTGTAATGCTTTATTTATGTATTGTGTGAAGTGGCGATTGTAAGCCAACTATGTACCCCTTTCCCTTATGTATTACATGGGTTTTGTGAAGATTACCTCACTTGCGACATTGCTTTCAATGTGGTTATGCCTCTAAGTCGTGCTTCGACACGTGGGAGATATAGCCGCATCGAGGGCGTTACAAGTTGGTAATCAGAGCCTTCCCCGACCTTAGGAGCCCCATTGCTTGATCGTTTCTAGCGGCCGAGTTGTGTCTAGAAAAAATGTTTTGAGTCATTTAGGAATTATATATCGGAGAGTTTAGGAATTCTTTTACTTCCCAGTCTCCTCATCGCTCTGGTAAGGCATCCTGACGTAGAGTTTTGACTCTTCTCTTCTCAAATTTCACTAAAAAAAATTTAGGATCACGCGGGTATCTTGGAATCGTTCCGATGGTTTGATGATGAGAACATTGTCTTGGTGCCTCCTGTCAGGGGTTTTGTGGAAGTGTCCCGGGGAGTTGAGCTTTGAGGTGTTGTCGTCATAATTTTATCGTTGCAGTTCTGGAATACCTGAGTTTAATTTTGCTGACATCGAAAATCTCTTTTATGCAGTTGTTGGTGAGATAACCTCGACGCCACCCAGTACTGGGGCGGGAGTTCGGGAGTATTGCCATAACTCGTATAACGGATGCTTTTCGAAGGTTGAGGTAGACGATTTCCGAAGGTTTCTTGGTTATGTGTTGAAGGATGGATACAGCTGGATGTAGGATTTGCTAGTTTTGGGTGAGATATTATGCTTCCCCTGTATCCCCAACACCTGATTGCATAACCGGAAAGGTTCGGGAGTTTCATAGGTGGGAAATCAAGTAGCTCTTAGGATATCTTTCTGACAGATGTATGATATGAAATTGGGGTTCGACGTCTAGTGGTCCGCCTATTCACGGTTGGTTTTACAGTGGTCTCGTTGTGTCTTAAAGAGTCCTTGGCTATGCCGACTCGGGGACGCTTCGTATGTCATGTGCACTGCCTTGTACATGATGGTGCTGTACGATCGAGCCCGTGTAGGCCCCACCACGAAAACTTCGGACGAAGTCTCTATCATATGTTTGTTCTGGCTTATTCTGCAAGCCAATCCTTTGTTTTGTTTTGAGTTGTGGTATTCGAGTTGCTTCGAAGTCAAGTGTTGATTCCATACCTTTCCTAAATGGTGTTCCCATACTCCTATGAGAATATTAATCCTCCTTGATAATCGAGTCGGTCATGTCAATCCTTTTCAGCCGGTGTGTTTCTCTTCAAGTGGATCCGGTCATTTCAACATTAGCAAGATCAATTCTCAGTTCTTCTCAACGGTGTTGTCTTCATCCGTTCCAAGTTGACCTTGTTTTCCCACCCTCCCACCCTTTTTCTTCAAGGACTCGGATTTCTTAATCAAGTATCCATTTTATTCATGTGAATTTTATCCATTCCTTTTCGTTAATGTTCTTACCCGGTGGTTCTCATGTAGATGCTCTACTAGTTCAATATTCTCCATTCTTTTCTTCTCCGGTGGATTCAATTCTAACTTTGTTGATCATATCCTTTCCTCGTTTCAATGCTTTCTCATGCCGGTGCAATTCTTAATCATTCACTTCTCGCTATTCAATTGTTCCGGAGTGCTGAAGATACCTCTGAAGGCTCGTCTTTTCATTCAAGATCCGTTCAAACATATCTTCGAGGACGTTCTCTCATTCTAGACTTTTTATTCAACCGGTGCAACCTCTCCTTCAAATCGTTCTACGGTGTATCTTTTGAGTGGGCCCTAACCCATAGGTCTTTTCCCAGGATCTTACCTGACTCTTCTTATTTTTCCCGGAGCTATCCTAAATTCTTTTCGAAGTTTGACGTAAGAATGATTTATCATCAGTCAAATGTCTTCTCCAAGATCTTCCAAATTATTTTCATCGTTGGCTCAATCTTTTCGCTTTTGATTCTTCCGGAGCGTCTAAACAATTCTTGGTGGTGTTTCTCGTCTTCATTCTCTGGATTTGAAGACCGAAGAAGATTTTTTCTCTCAATCTTGCTTCATTCTTTTCAAGATTCATGATTCTAGCTTGTTGCCATCCTCTCATAATTGTATTTGATTGTGAGAATTCTTTTCACCCATCCGAAGCTATTCAAGATTCTGTTCAGTTTGATTATCCGGAGCCCCTCATCTAAGATTTATTCATTCCAGTTTTAAGCTCTCATACTCTAAATCATACCAGTGTCTAAATCAAGGATTCTCTAATCAGCTCGTAATATTTTCGTTCTCATGGGTCTAAATTCTCTCAAGCATATTCGTTTAATTGCTAATTCCTCTCGGTGTGTCTTCATGTTTTAATCGTTCTTTTCAATTCTTACGGTGGTTCGTTCAAGATTCTCTTCCATGGTTATCATATTAATTCATTTGTTGTTCCAATCCTACCGGTGGTTCATTGAAGACGTTCTCAAGTTTTGATATATCTCTTTTAATCCTTTCTACGAGAATAAGTAGTATGCCAATTCCATTGTTTGTCATCATTTTAATTGGTGAAGGATAAGCATAATGTAATCCTTATTCTTATTTCATCCAAGTGATTAATTTCCTATTCCAGAGCCTCATCAAAATTCTTGGTTTCAATTGTTTCATCTTTTCTTTTCCGGAGTTCCAAGCTCTCTCAATTTATTTCATCGCGAAGATCCATCTAATCATTGCAAGGATTCACCTTGTGTTTTCAACTTCTCTTTCTTTTCGTTATCCTTTTGTTTACCGGAGTTCTTCATGGAGGTTCTACATGATGGTTCATCAAGGATTTATATTCCTTCTCGAAGTGTTCATCGAGATTCCTTTCAAAGGAGCTCAGGTATTCTTCATCTTGTAATCCGGAGTGCAAATTCTTTCTACCATATTATCGGAGGTGGTATTATGTCATTCTTGATAATTTGAGTTCATGTTTCATGATTCATATATTATTAAGAATGAGGTATTTTAAATCCATCAATCTTGTCATTGGAGTTATCTTGGGTTATATTTCACCAAAGCCTTCCCTAAGTATTGTTGCTATTTATGGTGCTTATAAATGATCCAAGTTCTTCATTTATCCTCCAGATGAAATAAGTTTCTCGTCTCCTTGTTCTTACCAATCAAATTCTTTTTCCCGTGAGTGGCAGGTTTTCATCTCGTAATTTGAGATGTACTCCACAAGACCATATCAAGTTTATCCTTTCGTTGTTGGTTTTCCAACAACTCCGCTCGACCCGTTTCCTAAGGATGCCTTCTCAAGCTCTTTTGTGGCATAAGATGGCATTTTCTTCTCCATTCTTTTCCAATTATCTATATTCTATTCTTTCGTTCCGGAGGCATTGTGATGTTGCTCTTTTCAACCATCATCTCGTTTGTCAAAGATCATGTTCTTTTCGTGCTTATCCTTTAATCGGATTGTGTGCCATTCTGCTCAAGTTCTTTTCGCCTTATCAAGCCTTGCATCTCTTTCAACCGGAGTGTTGTCTGAGATATTTCTTACTCGTTCCATTCATTTAATAGTTCCGGAGGCAGTGTTTTGTAATGTCATCAAGTATCTTCCCATCTTATCAAGTTCTTATTCAATTTCTTTTCTTTTCAATCGGAGTGCTGCCCAAAGTTGCTCTTCCTTGTTTCTCTTTTCTGACGGAGAATGTTAACTTCATTCATCCCCATTCTATTCTTTTCTCAAAATGGCTTAACCTTTTCAAGGTTCGTGGTTTCACTCGTCTGTCAAAGAAGCAACTTAGTTTTACCTCTTCTCTTCCTCTTCTTTTCCCTCCGGTGCCATTCTAGATCTCGGGACGAGATCCTCTCGTAGTGGTGGAGTGTTGTAACGCCCCGAGACCGATGTGCCAAGTGTCCTCTAGTTATTCGCTGTTGTTCCCTTGTCATTGCTTGTGTGTCATGCATTGCATATCATGTCATCATATGCATTTCATTTGCATACATGTTCGTCTCATGCATCCGAGCATTTTTCCCGTTGTCCATTTTGCAATCCGGCGCTCCGTTCTCCTCCGGTGGTCATTTCTACCTTCTTCTCGTGTGTGGGGATTAAACATTTCCGGATTGGACCGAGACTTGCCAAGCGGCCTTGGTTTACTACAGGTAGACCGCCTGTCAAGTTTTGTACCATTTGGACTTCGTTTGATGCTCCAACGGTTAACCCAGGGACCGAGAAGGCCTCTGTGTGTTGCAGCCCAACATCTTTCCATTTTGTCCCAAAACCCACCTAAACCCTCTCCATCATCTAGAGCGTTCGATCACGATCGCGTGGCCGAAAACCGCACCTCATTTGGACTCTCCTAGCTCCCTCTACCTATAAAATAGCACCCCTCCCTGAAATTTCGGATCATTTCGCGGATGAACCCTAGATCCACTCCTCCCCGCGCCGCCGGACACGTCCGCCCGGCGGCCGGACACGTCCAACCGCCCGCCGTGGCCAATTGTGCCTCGCCACCTCACCCCGCCGCCCTCTCTCTCCTCCAGCCCCGCCGCCGGCCCGCGCGGCCCGGATCGGGCCCGCGGGGCCCATCTCCTCGCGCCGCCGCCCGGTTGCCACTCCGGCGCCGCGACCCTTCGCCGAGCCGCCTCCCGCACCGCTCCGGCCGCCGTCGTGCGCCACCGCGCCTCGCCACCTTCCCGCCGGCGCCGCCCTCCGCAGCGCGACGCCGCCTTGCCGGCCACCGCCGCCGTTCGCCTCACCGCCCTGCCCCCTCGGAGGAGCTCCGCGGTCGCCCCGGTGCCTCATGGCCGGATTCGCCATTCCGGCGATCGCCGGAGTTCAAGCTCGCCTCGCCGGAGTTCGGTCCGGTCGGATCTGTTTCGAGTGGGATCAGATCCACCCATTCGTCCATCCAAATGCCTCGTCCCGATCCGGATCTCGTCATCCCGCTCCGTCCGATCCCGTTGACTTTCTCGGAGAGGTTGAATTTCTACCAAGTCCCCGAATTCCCAGATTCATATGCTCATGTTCCTCACATCGTAACTTTGCATCCGTAGCTCCGTTTTGCGCGTGTAGAATATCAAAATGTTCGTCTCAGAGAGTACATCATTTCATATCATTGCATCATTTTCATTTGAGATCATCTTGATGCCCGAAATGCTGTTAGAAGAGTGCTACTTGAGATAATTGTTAGATCTGCTGCTCCATTTAGATATTTGTCATTTTTGCCATGATTATTGTGTGCATGATATGCCCATGAGCTCTACATATGTTTTGTTAAGGGTTTTTCCATCTTTCCAGAGGTGCAACCCGTGTATTTTTGTGATGTGTGTGGTGACTAGCACAAGCTTGCAAAGTGAGGCACTTGGTAATGCTGATTTCAGGGACTTAGCATTTCCACTAAGTCCTTGACCTGTTTATCTCATATGGCCATATGTTCATGTTGTTTCCTAGTGATATGTGCCTTTTTTGAGGATGATCAGTAAGGATGTTTTGTTAATATTGTAGTGATCTATCCATCCATGTATTTGTTTGCAATTATGGAGCACCCTAGCTTGAGTCAATCGAGCTCTACTTTTGTCATTACGTGAATCTGGGCAGATTGTCTACTTGTTAGCGATTTTGCCAAGGATGTTGTAGTTGATCCGTGCATGCTATATTATTGTTCTTGCCATGTCTAGCTTGTATTTTGTGTATTCTTGATGGGTGTATGCTTAGATTGTCATGACTTGCTCTGTAGTGAGTGCATCGAGCTTGTAAACATGCCTACTTGATAACTGTTTTCAGCATGCTCCAGTTTTCACCAAGTCTGAGAACTGATTATGTTTTGCCATGTTCACATGCTTGCAATTGTATTTTCTGATCCCTTTTTGCTCAAGCACACTAAGGGACTTTTGTTAAGCTCTTTGAGTAGCTCCATTCCATGCTTTACTTTGCCATGTTCAAGCCCTGTAGCATATAGTTTTCATGCTCCAAAGAGTGCTATCTGATCTGAAATTCCAGGCTTGTGTTTATTTCACTAAGTCTGAAATCTGTTCATCAATTGCATTTTTGCCATGCTTGTTTGAACCTGTTAATGGATGAATTGGCCGTGGCTCAGTGCTAGTCTTTTGTTAAGCATCATGAATGGATCCCTGCCATGTATTTTGTCGCCATGTTTGAGTGCTGTAGCATGTTCATCTTGTTGCATTTAGATGGCTACTTGCTTTAATCGCAGAACGTGGCCATATTTGAATTGCTTGCCATTTCCAAACCGTAACTCCGATTCCGGCGTTCTTTATATCGTTTTCAAGTGATTTCATCTCATCTTTCCAGTGGCACACTTGGATTTCCAAGTTGAGGCCAGGTTAATGCATTCTTTGTCAAATCTTGCATATGCATCGCATACCGCATCCCGCACATCATACCATGTTCATGAGTTGGTTGTTTACTATGTTGTGTGCTTCTTTCCGGTGTTGCTTCTTCGGGTTGGTTCCGATAACGTTGCGTTTGTGAGGATCCGTTTGACTACGTCCGTTTGTCTTCTTCATGGACTCGTTCTTCTTCCTTGCGGGATTTCAGGCAAGATGACCATACCCTCGAAATCACTTCTATCTTTGCTTGCTAGTTGCTCGCTCTTTTGCTATTCCTATCCTACGATACCTACCACTTGCTTATCATGCCTCCAATATTGTTGAACCAAGCGTCTAACCCACCTTGTCCTAGCAAACCGTTGTTTGGCTATGTTACCGCTTTGCTCAGCCCCTCTTATAGCGTTGTTAGTTGCAGGTGAAGATTGAAGTCTGTTCCTTGTTGGAACATGTTTACTTGTTGGGATATCACAATATATCTTATTTAATTACTGCATCTATATACTTGGTAAAGGGTGGAAGGCTCGGCCTTATGCCTGGTGTTTTGTTCCACTCTTGCCGCCCTAGTTTCCATCATATCGGTGTTATGTTCCTGGATTTTGCGTTCCTTACGCGGTTGGGTAATAATGGGAACCCCTTGACAGTTCGCCTTGAATAAAACTCCTCCAGCAAGGCCCAACCTTGGTTTTACCATTCACCACCTAGCCTTTTTCCCTTGGGAGTCGCGCATCCCGAGGGTCATCTTTATTTTAACCCCCCCGGGCCAGTGCTTGTCTAAGTGTTGGTCCGAACTAGAGTCCTTTGCAGCGCCACCTCGGGGAAACTTGAGGGCTGGTTTTAGTTGTACGGAGCGCTCATCCGGTGTTGCCCTGAGAACGAGATATGTGCAGCTCCTATCAGGATGTCGGCGCATCGGGCGGTCTTGCTGGTCTTGTTTTACCTGTCGAAATGTCTTGTAACCGGGATTCCGAGTTTGATCGGGTCTTCCCGCTAGAAGGAATATCCTTCGTTGACCGTGAGAGCTTGTGATGGGCTAAGTTGGGACACCCCTGCGGGGATTTGAACTTTCGAAAGCCGTGCCCGCGGTTATGGGCAGATGGGAATTTGTTAATGTCCGGTTGTAGAAAACCTGAAGTTGACCTTAATTAAAATACATCAACCGCGTGTGTAACTGTGATGGTCTCTTTCCGGCGGAGTCCGGGAAGTGAACAGGTGTTGGAGTTATGCTTGACGTAGGTTGTTCTAGGATCACTTGTTGATCATAGTTGTTCGACCGTGCTTTTGCCTTCTCTTCTCGCTCTCATTTGCGTATGTTTAGCCACCATATATGCTAGTCTCTTGCTGCAGCCCACCTCATACCTTTTACCTTACCCATAAGCTTAAATAGTCTTGATCGCGAGGGTGCGAGATTGCTGAGTCCCCGTGACTCACAGATACTTCCAAAACCAGTTTACAGGTGCCGTTGAACCGTGCAGATGATGCAACCAAGCTCAAGGAGGAGCTCGATGAAGATCTTGTCCTTTGTGTTGTTTCGTTCTAGTTGATCAGTAGTGGAACCCAGTTGGGGTCGATCGGGGACCTTGTCGCATTTGGGGTTCTTCTTTTATTTTGGTTCCGTAGTCGGACCTTGATTGTATTTGGATATTGTAATGCTTTATTTATGTATTGTGTGAAGTGGCGATTTTAAGCCAACTCTGTACCCCTTTCCCTTATGTATTACATGGGTTGTGTGAAGATTACCTCACTTGCGACATTGCTTTCAATGTGGTTATGCCTCTAAGTCGTGCTTCGACACGTGGGAGATATAGCCGCATCGAGGGCGTTACAAGTTGGTAATCAGAGCCTTCCCCGACCTTAGGAGCCCCATTGCTTGATCGTTTCTAGCGGCCGAGTTGTGTCTAGAAAAAATGTTTTGAGTCATTTAGGAATTATATATCGGAGAGTTTAGGAATTCTTTTACTTCCCAGTCTCCTCATCGCTCTGGTAAGGCATCCTGACGTAGAGTTTTGACTCTTGTCTTCTCAAATTTCACTAAAAGAAATTTAGGATCACGCGGGTATCTTGGAATCGTTCCGATGGTTTTATGATGAGAACATTGTCTTGGTGCCTCCTGTCAGGGGTTTTGTGGAAGTGTCCCGGGGAGTTGAGCTCTGAGGTGTTGTTGTCATAATTTTATCGTTGCAGTTCTGGAATAATTGAGTTTAATTTCGCCGACATCGAAAATCTCTTTTATGCAGTTGTTGGTGAGATAACCTCGACGCCACCCAGTACTGGGGCGGGAGTTCGGGAGTATTGCCATAACTCGTATAACGGATGCTTTTCGAAGGTTGAGGTAGACGATATCCGAAGGTTTCTTGGTTATGTGTTGAAGGATGGATACAGCTGGATGTAGGATTTGCTAGTTTTGGGTGAGATATTATGCTTCCCCTGTATCCGCAACGCCTGATTGCATAACCGGAAAGGTTCGGGAGTTTCATAGGTGGGAAATCAAGTAGCTCTTAGGATATCTTTCTGACAGATGTATGATATGAAATTGGGGTTCGACGTCTAGTGGTCTGCCTATTCACGGTTGGTTTTACAGTGGTCTCGTTGTGTCTTAAAGAGTCCTTGGCTATGCCGACTCGGGGACGCTTCGTATGTCATGTGCACTGCCTTGTACATGATGGTGCTGTACGATCGAGCCCGTGTAGGCCCCACCACGAAAACTTCGGACGAAGTCTCTATCATATGTTTGTTCTGGCTTATTCTGCAAGCCAATCCTTTGTTTTGTTTTGAGTTGTGGTATTCGAGTTGCTTCGAAGTCAAGTGTTGATTCCATACCTTTCCTAAATGGTGTTCTCATACTCCTATGAGAATACTAATCCTCCTTGATAATCGAGTCAGTCATGTCAATCCTTTTCAACCGGTGTGTTTCTCTTCAAGTGGATCCGGTCATTTCAACATTAGCAAGATCAATTCTCAGTTCTTCTCAACGGTGTTGTCTTCATCCGTTCCAAGTTGACCTTGTTTTCCCACCCTCCCACCCTTTTTCTTCAAGGACTCATATTTCTTAATCAAGTATCCATTTTATTCATGTGAATTTTCTCCATTCCTTTTCGTTAATGTTCTTACCCGGTGGTTCTCATGTAGATGCTCTACTAGTTCAATATTCTCCATTCTTTTCTTCTCTGGTGGATTCAATTCTAACTTTGTTGATCATATCCTTTCCTCGTTTCAATGCTTTCTCATGCCGGTGCAATTCTTAATCATTCACTTCTCGCTATTCAGTTGTTCCGGAGTGCTGAAGATACCTCTGAAGGCTCGTCTTTTCATTCAAGATCCGTTCAAACATATCTTCGAGGATGTTGTCTCATTCTAGACTTTTTATTCAACCGGTGCAACCTCTCCTTCAAATCGTTCTACGGTGTATCTTTTGAGTGGGCCCTAACCCACAGGTCTTTTCCCAGGATCTTACCTGACTCTTCTTATTTTTCCCGGAGCTATCCTAAATTCTTTTCGAAGTTTGACGTAAGAATGATTTATCATCAGTCAAATGTCTTCTCCAAGATCTTCCAAATTATTTTCATCGTTGGCTCAATCTTTTCGCTTTTGCTTCTTCTGGAGCGTCTAAACAATTCTTGGTGGTGTTTCTCGTCTTCATTCTCTGCATTTGAAGACCGAAGAAGATTTTTTCTCTCAATCTTGCTTCATTCTTTTCAAGATTCATGATTCTAGCTTGTTGCCATCCTCTCATAATTGTATTTGATTGTGAGAATTCTTTTCACCCATCCGAAGCTATTCAAGATTCTGTTCAGTTTGATTATCCGGAGCCCGTCATCTAAGATTTATTCATTCCAGTTTTAAGCACTCATACTCTAAATCATACCAGTGTCTAAATCAAGGATTCTCTAATCAGCTCGTAATATTTTCGTTCTCATGGGTCTAAATTCTCTCAAGCATATTCGTTTAATTGCTAATTCCTCTCGGTGTGTCTTCATGTTTTAATCATTCTTTTCAATTCTTACGGTGGTTCGTTCAAGATTCTCTTCCATGGTTATCATATTAATTCATTTGTTGTTCCAATCCTACCGGTGGTTCATTGAAGACGTTCTCAAGTTTTGATATATCTCTTTTAATCCTTTCTATGAGAATAAGTAGTATGCCAATTCCATTGTTTGTCATCATTTTAATTGGTGAAGGATAAGCATAATGTAATCCTTATTCTTATTTCATCCAAGTGATTAATTTCCTATTCCAGAGCCTCATCAAAATTCTTGGTTTCAATTGTTTCATCTTTTCTTTTCCGGAGTTCCAAGCTCTCTCAATTTATTTCATCGCGAAGATCCATCTAATCATTGCAAGGATTCACCTTGTGTTTTCAACTTCTCTTTCTTTTCGTTATCCTTTTGTTTACCGGAGTTCTTCATGGAGGTTCTACATGATGGTTCATCAAGGATTTATATTCCTTCTCGAAGTGTTCATCGAGATTCCTTTCAAAGGAGCTCAGGTATTCTTCATCTTGTAATCCGGAGTGCAAATTCTTTCTACCATATTATCGGAGGTGGTATTATGTCATTCTTGATAATTTGAGTTCATGTTTCATGATTCACATATTATTAAGAATGAGGTATTTTAAATCCATCAATCTCGTCATTGGAGTTATCTTGGGTTATATTTCACCAAAGCCTTCCCTAAGGATTGTTGCTATTTATGGTGCTTATAAATGATCCAAGTTCTTCATTTATCCTCCAGATGAAATAAGTTTCTCGTCTCCTTGTTCTTACCAATCAAATTCTTTTTCCCGTGAGTGGCAGGATTTCATCTCGTAATTTGAGATGTACTCCACAAGACCATATCAAGCTTATCCTTTCGTTGTTGGTTTTCCAACAACTCCGCTCGACCCGTTTCCTAAGGATGCCTTCTCAAGCTCTTTTGTGGCATAAGATGGCATTTTCTTCTCCATATTTTACAATTATCTATATTCTATTCTTTCGTTCCGGAGCCATTGTGATGTTGCTCTTTTCAACCATCATCTCGTTTGTCAAAGATCATGTTCTTTTCGTGCTTATCCTTTAACCGGATTGTGTGCCATTCTGCTCAAGTTCTTTTCGCCTTATCAAGCCTTGCATCTCTTTCAACCGGAGTGTTGTCTGAGATATTTCTTACTTGTTCCATTCATTTAATAGTTCCGGAGGCAGTGTTTTGTAATGTCATCAAGTATCTTCCCATCTTATCAAGTTCTTATTCAATTTCTTTTCTTTTCAATCGGAGTGCTGCCCAAAGTTGCTCTTCCTTGTTTCTCTTTTCTGACGGAGACTGTTAACTTCATTCATCCCCATTCTATTCTTTTCTCAAAATGGCTTAACCTTTTCAAGGTTCGTGGTTTCACTCGTCTGTCAAAGAAGCAACTTAGTTTTACCTCTTCTCTTCCTCTTCTTTTCCCTCCGGTGCCATTCTAGATCTCGGGACGAGATCCTCTCGTAGTGGTGGAGTGTTGTAACGCCTCGAGACCGATGTGCCACGTTTCCTCCAGTTATTAGCTGTTGTTGCCTTGTCATTGCTTGTGTGTCATGCATTGCATATCATGTCATCATATGCATTTCATTTGCATACATGTTCGTCTCATGCATCGGGGCATTTTTCCCGTTGTCCATTTTGCAATCCGGCGCTCCGTTCTCCTCCGGTGATCATTTCTACCTTCTTCTCATGTCTGGGGATTAAACATTTCCGGATTGGACCGAGACTTGCCAAGCGGCCTTGGTTTACTACAGGTAGACCGCCTGTCAAGTTTCGTACCATTTGGACTTCGTTTGATGCTCCAACGGTTAACCCAGGGACCGAGAAGGCCTCTGTGTGTTGCAGCCCAACATCTTTCCATTTTGGCCCAAAACCCACCTAAACCCTCTCCATCATCTAGAGCGTTCGATCACGATCGCGTGGCCGAAAACCGCACCTCATTTGGACTCTCCTAGCTCCCTCTACCTATAAAATAGCACACCTCCCCGAAATTTCGGATCATTTCGCGGATGAACCCTAGATCCACTCCTTCCCGCGCCGCCGGACATGTCCACCCGGCGACCGGACACGTCCAACCGCCCGCCGCGGCCAATCGTGCCTCGCCACCTCACCCCGCCGCCCTCTCTCTCCTACAGCCCCGCGGCCGGCCCGCGCGGCCTGGATCGGGCCCGCGGGGCCCATCTCCTCGCGCCGCCGCCCGGTTGCCGCTCCGGCGCCGCGACCCTTCGCCGAGCCGCCT
>NC_041386.1:444316787-444353561 GCF_002162155.2 Triticum dicoccoides
GCGCAACCGCACCTCGCCACCTTCCCGCCGGCGCCGCCCTCCGCAGCGCGACGCCGCCTTGCCGGCCACCACCGCCGTTCGCCTCACCGCCCCGCCCCCTCGGAGGAGCTCCGCGGTCGCCCCGGCGCCTCACGGCCGCGATCACCGGAGTTCAAGCTCGCCTCGCCGGAGTTCGGTCCGGTCGGATCTGTTTCGAGTGGGATCAGATCCACCCATTCTTCCATGCAAACGCCTCGTCCCGATCCGGATCTCGTCATCCCGCTCCGTCCGATCCCGTTGACTTTCTCGGAGAGGTTGAATTTCTACTAAGTCCCCGAATTCCCAGATTCATATGCTCATGTTCCTCACATCGTAACTTTGCATCCGTAGCTCCGTTTTGCGCGTCTAGAATATCAAAATGTTCGCCTCAGAGAGTACATTATTTCATATCATTGCATCATTTTCATTTGAGATCATCTTGATGCCCGAAATGCTGTTAGAAGAGTGCTACTTGAGATAATTCTCAGATCTGCTGCTCCATTTAGATATTTGTCATTTTTGCCATGATTATTGTGTGCATGATATGCCCATGAGCTCTACATATGTTTTGTTAAGGGTTTTTCCATCTTTCCAGAGGTGCAACTCGTGTATTTTTGTGATGTGTGTGGTGACTAGCACAAGCTTGCAAAGTGAGGCACTTGGTAATGCTGATTTCAGGGACTTAGCATTTCCACTAAGTCCTTGACCTGTTTATCTCATATGGCCATATGTTCATGTTGTTTCCTAGTGATATGTGCCTTTTTTGAGGATGATCAGTAAGGATGTTTTGTTAATATTGTAGTGATCTATCCATCCATGTCTTTGTTTGCAATTATGGAGCACCCTAGCTTGAGTCAATCGAGGTCTACTTTTATCATTTCATGAATCTGGGCAGATTGTCTACTTGTTAGCGATTTTGCCAAGGATGTTGTAGTTGATCCGTGCATGCTATATTATTGTTCTTGCCATGTCTAGCTTGTATTTTTTGTATTCTTGATGGGTGTATGCTTAGATTGTCATGACTTGCTCTGTAGTGAGTGCATCGAGCTTGTAAACATGCCTACTTGATAACTGTTTTCAGCATGCTCCAGTTTTCACCAAGTCTGAGAACTGATTATGTTTTTGCCATGTTCACATGCTTGCAATTGTATTTTCTGATCCCTTTTGGCTCAAGCACACTAAGGGACTTTTGTTAAGCTCTTTGAGTATCTCCATTCCATGCTTTACTTTGCCATGTTCAAGCCCTGTAGCATATAGTTTTCATGCTCCAAAGAGTGCTATCTGATCTGAAATTCCAGGCTTGTGTTTATTTCACTAAGTCTGAAATCTGTTCATCAATTGCATTTTTGCCATGCTTGTTTGAACCTGTTAATGGATGAATTGGCCGTGGCTCAGTGCTAGTCTTTTGTTAAGCATCATGAATGGATTCCTGCCATGTATTTTGTTGCCATGTTTGAGTGCTGTAGCATGTTCATCTTGTTGCATTTAGATGGCTACTTGCTTTAATCGCAGAACGTGGCCATATTTGAATCGCTTGCCATTTCCAAACCGTAACTTCGATTTCGGCGTTCTTTATATCCTTTTCAAGTGATTTCATCTCATCTTTCAAGTGGCACACTTGGATTTCTAAGTTGAGGCCAGGTTCATGCATTCTTTGTCAAATCTTGCATATGCATCGCATACCGCATCCCGCACATCATACCATGTTCATGAGTTGGTTGTTTACTATGTTGTGTGCTTCTTTTCGGTGTTGCTTCTTCGGGTTAGTTCCGATAACGTTGCGTTTGTGAGGATCCGTTCGACTACGTCCTTTTGTCTTCTTCATGGACTCGTTCTTCTTCCTTGCGGGATTTCAGGCAAGATGACCATACCCTCGAAATCACTTCTATCTTTGCTTGCTAGTTGCTCGCTCTTTTGCAATTCCTATACTACGATACCTACCACTTGCTTATCATGCCTCCAATATTGTTGAACCAAGCCTCTAACCCACCTTGTCCTAGCAAACCGTTGTTTGGCTATGTTACCGCTTTGCTCAGCCCCTCTTATAGCGTTGTTAGTTGCAGGTGAAGATTGAAGTCTGTTCCTTGTTGGAACATGGAGATGTTGTTCCTTGTTGGAACATGTTTACTTGTTGGGATATCACAATATATCTTATTTAATTAATGCATCTATATACTTGGTAAAGGGTGGAAGGCTCGGCCTTATGCCTGGTGTTTTGTTCCACTCTTGCCGCCCTAGTTTCCGTCATATCGGTGTTATGTTCCCGGATTTTGTGTTCCTTACGCGGTTGGGTAATAATGGGAACCCCTTGACAGTTCGCCTTGAATAAAACTCCTCTAGCAAGGCCCAACCTTGGTTTTACCATTCACCACCTAGCCTTTTTCCCTTGGGAGTCGCGCATCCCAAGGGTCATCTTTATTTTAACCCCCCCGGGCCAGTGCTTGTCTAAGTGTTGGTCCGAACTAGAGGCCTTTGCAGCGCCACCTCGGGGAAACTTGAGGGCTGGTTTTAGTTGTACGGAGCGCTCATCCGGTGTTGCCCTGAGAACGAGATATGTGCAGCTCCTATCAGGATGTCGGCGCATCGGGCGGTCTTGCTGGTCTTGTTTTACCTGTCAAAATGTCTTGTAACCGGGTTTCCGAGTTTGATCGGGTCTTCCCGCTAGAAGGAATATCCTTCGTTGATCGTGAGAGCTTGTGATGGGCTAAGTTGGGACACCCCTGCAGGGATTTGAACTTTCGAAAGCCGTGCCCGCGGTTATGGGTAGATGGGAATTTTTTAATGTCCGGTCGTAGAAAACCTGAAGTTGACCTTAATTAAAATACATCAACCGCGTGTGTAATCGTGATGGTCTCTTTCCGGCGGAGTCTGGGAAGTGAACACGGTGTTGGAGTTATGCTTGACGTAGGTTGTTCTAGGATCACTTGTTGATCATAGTTGTTCGACCGTGCTTTTGCCTTCTCTTCTCGCTCTCATTTGCGTATGTTTAGCCACCATATATGCTAGTTGCTTGCTGCAGTGCACCTCATACCTTTTACCTTACCCATAAGCTTAAATAGTCTTGATCGCGAGGGTGCGAGATTGCTGAGTCCCCGTGACTCACAGATACTTCCAAAACCAGTTTACAGGTGCCGTTGAACCGTGCAGATGACGCAACCAAGCTCAAGGAGGAGCTCGATGAAGATCTTGTCCTTTGTGTTGTTTCGTTCTAGTTGATCAGTAGTGGAACCCAGTTGGGGTCGATCGGGGACCTTGTCGCATTTGGGGTTCTTCTTTTATTTTGGTTCCGTAGTCAGACCTTGATTGTATTTGGATATTGTAATGATTTATTTATGTATTGTTTGAAGTGGCGATTGTAAGCCAACTATGTACCGCTTTCCCTTATGTATTACATGGGTTGTGTGAAGATTACCTCACTTGCGACATTGCTTTCAATGTGGTTATGCCTCTAAGTCGTGCTTCGACATGTGGGAGATATAGCCGCATCGAGGGTGTTACAGAAGGTTTGGGTGGAATCATCACGTACACGTTTACTCCTTTTTGCACCACCTTTCCCTTAGCACTATGGAGCATCCTCCGTTTCTTCGTGCTTATGCAAAAAGAAGGATTCCTAGTGTTGCTGTTCTGGGGCATGCGGTAGTACTGCTCTTCGGAGCACAGGCCCCTGCGGTAGTATCGCAGGCCATTGCGGTAGTACAGTAGGTGGTCACGATAGTACCGCTCCTTGGGAGCTGTAGTACCGTGAGTCCTGGCCCGACACAGCACCATAAGCGGAAGTAGGGGCGGATGTAACTTTTTACATCCGCTCCCTGCGCGGTAGTACCGCGTGCCTTGTGCTGTAGTACCGTGTCAAATTTTTGCACGGTTTGAAAGTCAACGGAAGTTTCCATGGATGTTTTCTTTATTTGTCCGCGCCCTTCCTAGGCTAGTCCAATCCTGCCTTGCAGTAGTACCGCAAGGGGGTGCGGTAGTACCGCGCGAGCGGCAGTACCGCCTCCAGCTTCTTTACTACAGGCCTAGGCTAGCTCCTACCGTGGCCACGGTAGTACCGCGACTTACTGTGGTAGTACCGTGAGCCCTTGCGGTAGTACTGCTGGTTTGGTGCAGTAGTACTGAAGGAGTCCTGGATTAGGGGGTCTCCGGACAGCCGGACTATATCCTTTGGCCGGACTGTTGGACTATGAAGATACAAGATTGAAGACTTCGTCTCGTGTCCGGATGGGACTCTCCTTGGCGTGGAAGGCAAGCTTGGCAATACGGATATGTAGATCTCCTCCTTTGTAACCGACTCTGTGTAACCCTAGCCACCTCTGGTGTCTATATAAACCGGAGGGTTTAGTCCATAGGACAACAACAATCATACCATAGGCTAGCTTCTAGGGTTTAGCCTCTACAATCTCATGGTAGATCAACTCTCGTAATACTCATATCATTAAGATCAATCAAGCAGGACGTAGGGTATTACCTCCATCAAGAGGGCCCGAACAAAGGTAAACACCGTGTCCCCCGCCTCCTGTTACCATCCGCCTTAGACGCATAGTTCGGGACCCCCTACCCGAGATCCGCTGGTTTTGACACCGACATTGATGCTTTCATTGAGAGTTCCACTGTGCCGTCACCATAAGGCTCGATGGATCCTTCGATCATCGGTAACGATGCGGTCCAGGGTGAGGTTTTCCTCCTTGGGCAGATCTTCGTATTCGGCGGCTTCGCACTACGGGCCAACTCGCTTGGCCATCTGGAGCAGATCGATAGCTATGCCCCTGACCACCAGGTCAGGTTCAGAAACTTAAACTACACTGCCGACATCCGCGGAGACTTGATCTTCGACGGATTCGAGCCCATGTCAGGTGCGCCACACAATCACGACGAGCATGACGTAACTCTACCGTCGGAAAGTGTTCGGGAGATCACACCTGCAACTACTCCGGCCCTCAATCTGGAGCAAATTGCGCCATCCGAGGACGGGGGGATAGACCCCGCTGAGGGAGTCCTGGATTAGGGGGTGTCTGGATGGTCGGACTATACCTTCAGCCGGACTCCTGGACTTTGAAGATACAAGATTGAAGACTTCATCCTGTGTCCGAAAGGGACTTTCCTTGGCGTGGAAGGCAAGCTTGGTGATACGGATATTTAGATCTCCTACCATTGTAACCGACTTTGTGTAACCCTAACCCTCTCTGGTGTCTATATAAATCGGAGGGTTTTAGTCCGTAGGACAACATATAGAACAACAATCATACCATAGGCTAGCTTCTAGGGTTTAGCCTCTCCGATCTCGTGGTAGATCTACTCTTGTACTACCCATATCATCAATATTAATCAAGTAGGACATAGGGTTTTACCTCCATCAAGAGGGCCCGAACCTGGGTAAAACGTCGTGTCCCTTGCCTCCTGCTACCATCCGGCCTAGACGCACAGTTCGGGACCCCCTACCCGAGATCCGCCGGTTTTGACACCGACACTGGTGCTTTCATTGAGAGTTCCTCTGTGTCATCACCGTTAGGCTTGATGGCTCCTATGACCATCAATAGCGTTGCAGTCCAGGGTGAGACCTTCCTCCCCGGACAGATCTTCGTCTTCGGCGGCTTCGCACTGCGGGCCAATTCACTTGGCCATCTGGAGCAGATCGAAAGCTTTGCCCCTGGCCGTCAGGTCAGATTTAGAAGTTTAAACTACATGGCTGACATCCGTGAGGACTTGATCCTCGATGGATTCGAGCCACTGCCGAGCGCGCCGCACTATCACGACGAGCATGATCTAGCTCTGCCGCCGAACAGTGCCCTGGAGGCCGCACCCGCATCGGCTTCGACCCTTAATTCGGAGCCAACTGCGCCGATCGAGGATGGGTGGTTGGACACTGCCTCGGGGGCTGCGATCCCAACGGCGATCGAGCCGAACACCAGCCCCGCACTCCGCGAGACTCGTGACTCCAAGGAGCCGGACTCCTCTCTGGACTCTGAACCCTCCGCGCCCCTGCCGATCGAATCCGATTGGGCGCCGATCATGGAGTTTACTGCCGCGGACATCTTTCAGCACTCGCCTTTCGGTGATATTCTGAAGACACTAAAGTCTCTCTCTTTATCAGGAGAGCCTGGCCGGACTACGGTCAGCAAGGTTGGGATGCGGATGATAAAGAAATTCAAAGCCCACCCACCAGCCACTTTGTAGCCACTGTCGATGATTTAACCGACATGCTCGACTTCGACTCCGAAGACATCGACGGTATGGACGCCGATGCAGGAGACGACGAAGAACCAGCGCCTATTGGGCCCTGGAAAGCCACCTCTTCATATGACATATACATGGTGGACACCCCAAAAGGAGATGGCGATGGAACAGCGGAGGATGACCCCTCCAAGAAACAGCCTAAGCGCCGGCGTCAGCGGCGCCGCTCAAAATCCCGCCAAAGCAAATACGGTGATTCCAGCACGGGAGATAATAATACTCCGGAGAGTGCCGAAGAAAACCACCTCCAGCAAGATTCAGCACAGGAGGATGAAGAAGCCAGCCCTCATGAGAGAGCGGTAGACAGAGAGGTTGAGGACGATAATTGTATGCCTCCCTCCGAAGACGAGGCAAGCCTCGACGACGACGAATTCGTCGTGCCAGAGGATCCCGTCGAGGAAGAGCGTTTTCAACGCAGGCTTATGGCCATGGCAAGAAGCCTCAAGAAAAAACAGCAACAACTTAGAGCTGATCAAGATTTGCTAGTCGACAGATGGACTGAAGTCCTTGTGACCGAAGAGCATAAACTCGAATTCCCCTCCAAGAGCTACCCAAAGCGTAGGTTGCTACCCCGATTAGAGGAGGAAGCACTTAAACCTACATCACCAGCACTTGATACGGCCGACCGGCCATCTCTTGGCCGCGATAGAGAGGCCTCTCGGCCCTCCACTCAAGCCGCACCCCGTACCAAGGCACGAGAAAATGCACCAGACCTGCGAGATATGTTGGAGGACAAGGCAAGGCAAACAAGATCGATCTACGGATCGCGTGGTCGCCCCACGACTTGAGACGGTAACCATCATGCCGAACACAAATCCGGTAGGGCCAAACACAGTAGACAAAGCTCATTGGAGCTACATCGTGATATAGCCCAATACAGAGGCGCCGCACACCCACTAGGCTTCATAGACGAAGTAATGGATCATCAAGTCCCCGAGGGTTTCAAACTCGTAAACATCGAATCATATGATGGCACAACAGATCCTGCGGTATGGATCGAGGATTATCTCCTTCATATCCACATGGCCCACGGCGATGATCTCCACGCCATCAAATACCTCCCACTGAAGCTTAAAGGACCAGCTCGGCATTGGCTTAACAGCTTGCCAGCAGGATCAATCGGTTGTTGGGAGGACCTGGAAGCCACATTCCTCAACAATTTCCAGGGCACTTATGTGCGACCACCAGACGTCGATGACCTAAGCCACATAATTCAGCAGCCAAAGGAATCGGCCAGGCAATTCTGGACATGGTTCCTAACAAAGAAAAATCAAATAGTCAACTGTCCGGACGCAGAGGCCCTAGCAGCCTTCAAGCACAATATCCGTGACGAGTGGCTTGCCCGGCACCTTGGACAGGAAAAGCCGAAATCTATGGCAGCACTCACGACACTCATGACCCGCTTTTGCGCGGGAGAAGACAGCTGGCTTGCTCGTAGCAACAATATGACCAAGAACCCTGGTAATTCGGATACCAGGGACAGTACTGGCAGGTCGCGTCGCAACAAGTAGAAGCACCGCATTAACGACGACAATGCTGAGGATACGGTAGTTAATGCCGGATTCAGAGGCTATAAATCCGGTCAGCGGAAAAAGCCATTCAAAAGAAATCCTAGGGGCCCGTCCAGTTTGGACCGAATACTCGACCGCTTGTGCCAGATACATGGCACCCCCGAAAAGCCGGCCAATCACACCAACAGGGATTGTTGGGTGTTCAAGCAGGCAGGCAAGTTAAATGTCGAAAATAAAGACACGGGGCTGCATAGCGATGACGACGAAGAGCCCCAGCCGCCGAACAACAGTGGACAGAAGGGTTTTTCCCCACAAGTGTGGATGGTGAACATGATATATGCAACCCACATCCCCAAGAGGGAGCGGAAGCACGCGTTAAGGGACATATACGCGGTAGAGCCAGTCGCCCCAAAGTTCAACCCATGGTCCTCCTGCCCGATCACCTTTGATCGAAGGGACCATCCCACTAGCACCCGTCATGGCGGATTCACCGCATTGGTTCTAGACCCAATCATTGACGGATTTCATCTCACTAGAGTCCTTATGAACGGCGACAACAGCCTAAACCTGCTTTACCAGGATACAGTGCGGAAAATGGGCATAGATCCCTCGAGGATTAAGCCCACCAAAATGACCTTTAAAGGCGTAATACCAGGTGTAGAGGCCAACTGTACAGGCTCAGTCACACTTGAAGTGGTCTTCGGATCTCCAGATAATTTCCGAAGCGAGGAGTTAATCTTCGACATAGTCCCATTCTGCAGTGGCTATCACGCACTGCTCGGGCGAACCGCATTCGCCAAGTTCAGTGCGGTACCGCACTATGCATACCTTAAGCTCAAGATGCCAGACCCTCGAGGAGTAATTACGGTCAATGAAAACACCAAACACTCTCTCTGAACGGAGGAGCACACGGCGGCCCTTGCTGCGGAAGTACAAAGCAGCCTCTCCAGGCAGTTCTCCAGTCCGGCCATTAAACCTCCGGACACCGTCAAGCGCGCCCGGAGTAACCTACAACAAGACCGCCTAGCACGTTCCGAGCAGGCGTAGCAATGCGGCCCCAACCCCAGCCCTCGCAAAAATGCGACACTAGTACTTCGCGTACATAACTACGCTCTAGAAATACCATGGGTACAGGGGGAGGGGCACCATCACGGCACGCCCGAAACACGGCTTAAACCGCACCAGGGGCTGCCGATCTTTCAATTTTCTCTTACTTTCAGGACTCCACTCTTCAGAAGACCTATTCGGCAGTTCAATTGCCGCACATACGATGCAAGAACCAGGGAAGCAGACAAGCCATGCCGCATTATGGAACCCCAGGGGCTTTAGTACCCCTCAATATGGTGTGAGAAGTCCGAACACTTTAACAAGTGCGGCACCCCGAACTTATAGCATTATATGCATCGGCTCCGAATCATGTCTTGGGTCAATAGTTGGGTTTTCCCGGCTCCTATGTTTTGGTGCCTTACGTTCCGCTATATCGGCTAAGGTAGCACTAGGAGAACTACTGCGATTGTGCCCCAGTTGAGCTGGGTCGAGCACCTCAGTAGAGAAAGCTAAAACTGACTGTCATGATGAAGCGAGAGCTGGTCGCTATTCGAGAGGTTTTTCGAGTCCCTAAAGACTTACGCCGCTTAGAGCGAGGAGTCGGCTCTGTCCGGCCAAGGCGTGGATAGTGCCCCGAAATCGGTCTTCCGAATACCAGGGGCTTCGCCGAAATTTAAAATTATAGAATTCTATGGCTAAGTGAGAGTATTCACGCATTATAGTCCGATTGCCTTGTTCGTTGGGCTGAGCGCCTCCCTCGAAGGACCCAAACATGGGAAAAAGAGCGCTAAGGTTTATCCCCGAACACCCCAGCACTAGCGGCACGGGGGCAGAAGCCGACGACTCGCCATCTCTCAAATTTGATAAACAGCCGCACAGAAGGTAATATTTTAAATTCCAACAGCATTGCTTAGCGCATATGAACAAGTTTTCAGCGCACAGGACAAAACGAGCGAGTTTTACTCAAAAATTACATCCCTGGAACATTCATCCGCCATAAGGCAAGCACCCTTCAGAACATCCTTATAATAATTCTTGGGCTTGCGATGCTCCTTCCCCGGCGGTGGCCCGTCCTTCACAAGCTTCTCAGCATCTAGCTTGCCCCAGTGCACCTTAGCACGGGCAAGGGCCCTACGGGCACCTTCAATGCAGACGGAGCGCTTGATGACTTCGAGCCTTGGATAGGCCCCCACCAGCTGCCGCACCAGCCCAAAATAGCTCCCAGGTAGAGCCTCCCCAGGCCACAGCCGAACTATGAGGCCCTTCATGGCCTCTTCGGCCGCCTTGTGGAGCTCGACCAGTTGCTTCAGCTGGTCGCTCAGGGGCACGGGGTGTCTGGCCTCAGCATACTGAGACCAGAACACCTTCTCTGTCGAGCTACCCTCCTCGGCTCGATAGAATGCGGCAGCATCGGACACGCTACGGGGAAGATCTGCGAATGCTCCTAGAGAGCTCCGGATTCGGGTAAGTAACAAGTAACTCACGTTTATGTGTTTGCTTTGCATAAAGAATGCCTTACCCGCCGCTATCTTTTTCACCTCATCCAACTCCTGGAGGATCTTCTGGGATTCGGCCTTGGCATACTTGGCATTTTCAATAGCCACCGCGAGCTCGGACGCTCGCATCTTTGAGTCAAGCTCCAAACTCTCATGTTTTTCCATGAGAGCCTGGAGCTCTTGCCGCACCTTGCCAACCTCGGCCTCATACTTCTCCCGCTCGTTGCGTTCCGTGGCCTCCCTCTTCTCGGCCTCGAGCAGCGCTTGCTTAAGGGTCGCCACCTCAGACATAGCCCCTACAACAGCCTCGATAATCCTGTCATTTTTTGCAATTGCACCTTTTTTATATATATTTAAAACAAGGTATTTCTTACCATCCTTGTCCTCGAGCTGCTTCTTGGCACGTCCGAGCTCTTGCTCGGACTGCTCGAGGTTCTGCTTTAGCGTGTCCACTTCCGCAGTCAGTACGGCGGACGCCAGCAGAGAAGCCTGCATCCGCATATTGACTCCTTTTTGTTAGACTCCTGCGAATTTTATTTGATCCTCTATTCGGCTTTTCTTCCCGAACGCCAAACAGAGCATCAGGGGCTACTGTCTATGCGGTAATATTATTTACACATTCTTTACTTACCTCAAAGCCTGTTAAAAGGCTAGCACAAGCTTCAGTCAGTCCGTTCTTGGCGGACTGAACCTTCTGGACCACCGCACTCATAATGGTGCGGTGCTCCTCGTTGATGGAGGCGCCTTTGAGCACCTCCAACAGACTGTCCGGCGCCTCCGGTTGGACGGGGGTCACCGGCACGAAGGGCTCGCTCCTCTTAGAAGGAGGTCGCCCGCAGGACTCTGGAACATTTGAAGGTTCCGGAGCGGTGTCCGGCCTAGAGCCGGACTTGGAGCCCTGGGGGTTTTTATCCCCTTTACTCCTGGAGTCCGGGAGGTGGCCTTGCGGCGCCTCCAGGACCACCTCCTCCTGGCCTGGAACCTATTGGGACAACACTTCAGCGTCGTCCGTAGGGCAGGGGGAGGAAGCCGTCGGAAGCGAATTCACATCCGACGAGTCCAGTGAACCGCTCGACGACGCGTCGAGCCGGTCTTTGGGTGGGCTACATAATCATATTCGACATGAGGGAAAGCTGTGCAATAAAGGAATACTACGAATTACTCTGGTATCCGGATACTTACGATTTCGCCAGGGGCTTGGCCTTTAGCGGCCACTCCTCTTCGCCGTCGTCGGTGTTGGTGGAGTAGTCCGGAGGAAGGCTTTTCCCCTTCTTGGACCCTTCAGCCTCCCCAGTTGGGGCGGCCTTCCTTTTCTTCCCTTCCCCCGCTGGAGGGGGAGAGGTCTCTTCTTCCTCCTCCTCGTCTTCATGGGAGGAGTGCGTCTTGGAGTCATCGGATGATGATTCCGACACCTCCTGGCGCCGGGCACTCTTTCGAGTCCCCGTGGCCTTCTTCTCCGGCACCACATAGGGTGCCGGAACCAGCAACTTCGCCAAGTGGGCATCGGCTGGGTCTTCGGGCAAAGGAGCCGGACAGTTGATCTGTCCGGACTTCGCCTGCCAAACCTGTCAAAGGTAAGGGAGCTTAGATCCCGCATAGAGTTAAACTATGAGAAACTAATACCCTGTAAAAGGCACAAACAACTTACCGCGCTGGCGTGATGCTGCATGCTGAATCCGCGATCCTCGGTAGCAGATGCGGGAGCCTCGGCGCCCTTGAAAAGCACCTTCTAGACATCTTCGTATGTCGTGTCGAAGAGCCTGCTCAGAGTTTGGTGCTACGCCGGGTTGAACTCCCACAGATTGAAGGCCCGTTGTTGACACGGGAGGATCCAGCGGATGAGCATGACCTGGACTACGTTGACAAGCTTGAGATGCTTGCCCACCAGGATTTGGATGCATGTTTGCAGTCCAATCACCTCTCCTTTGCTGCCCCACGACAGGCCCGTCTCTTTCTAGGACGTGAGCCGTGTTGGGGGTCCGGACCGGAACTCGGGGGCTGCGACCCACTCAGGGTCGCGCGGCTCGGTGATGTAAAACCACCCCGGTTGCCACCCCTTCAGGGTCTCCACAAAGGAGCCCTCGAGCCATAAGACGTTGGGCATCTTGCCCACCATGGCGCCTCCGCACTCCGCCTGGTTGCCGCGCACTACCTTCGGCTTGACATTGAAAGTCTTGAGCCATAGGCCGAAATGGGGGCGGATGCAGAGGAAAGCCTCGCACATGACGATAAACGCCGAGATGTTGAGGATGAAATTCGGGGCCAGATCATGGAAATTCAGGCCGTAGTAGAGCATGAGTCCCCGGACAAATGGGTGGATAGGAAAGCCTAGTCCGCGGAGGAAGTGGGGAAGGAACACTACCCTCTCATGGGGCCTTGGGGTGGGAAGGAGCTGCCCCTCTTCGGGAAGCCGGTACATGATGTCGTTAGACAAGTATCCGGGCTTCCTCAGTTTTTTGATGTGTCCCTCCATAACGGAGGAGACCATCCATTTTCCTCCCGCTCTGGACATGGCTGGAGAAGGTTGAGGTGGGGAGTGCGGACTTGGGCGCTGGAGCTCGAGTGCGCGAGAATGGATAGGCAAAGGAGGAAGAAGGCGTAGGTGGAAAGGTGGATCCTTATCCCCTTATATGGGTGGACGCAACTACATGTCCTCACCAGCCTGGTAAAACTCGCTTATCCCCAAGCGCCGTAATCAATGGCGCGGTTGGGTTACCCATGCCTGTATTGATGAGAATCCCGGAATAAGGGGACCCGATCTCTGCTTTAACAAGATGTGCCAAGGAAACCGCCTCGCATGACGCGCTGAGGTGGGACAATAAAACGATTCGAATAAAGACATGACCGTGGTGCGTCACACTACGGAATACGTCAGCAGATTAGATTTGTGTAAATATTATTCTCTCTATGGCAATATGTGGAAACTTATTTTGCAGAGCCAGACACTATCTTTGTGTTCAAAATCTTCTATGAAGTACTTGGAGGAGGAACCCGCCTTGCAATGTCGAAGACAATCTACGCGCCGGACTCGTCATCATTGAAGCCTGGTTCAGGGGCTACTGAGGGAGTCCTGGATTAGGGGGTGTCCGGATGGTCGGACTATACCTTCAGCCGGACTCCTGGACTATGAAGATACAAGATTGAAGACTTTGTCCCGTGTCCGGAAAGGACTTTCCTTGGCGTGGAAGGCAAGCTTGGCGATACGGATATGTAGATCTCCTACCATTGTAACCGACTTTGTGTAACCCTAACCCTCTCCGGTGTCTATATAAACCGGAGGGTTTTAGTCCGTAGGACAACATACAGAACAACAATCATACCATATGCTAGCTTCTAGGGTTTAGCCTCTCCGATCTCGTGGTAGATTACTCTTGTACTACCCATATCATCAATATTAATCAAGTAGGACATAGGGTTTTACCTCCATCAAGAGGGCCCGAACCTGGGTAAAACTTCGTGTCCCTTGCCTCCTGTTACCATCCAGCCTAGACGCACAGTTTGGGACCCCCTACCCGAGATCCGCCGGTTTTGACACCTACACCCGCCATGGAGGTCGCACTCTCAGTGGCGATGGAGCCGGATACTGACTTCACCCCTTACGAGAGCCGTATTGCCGAACCACTGGATTCGTCCCCGGCCACGGACTCCGATCCGCCTGCGTCCATGCCTATCGAATTTGATTGGGCGCCGATCACGGAGTTCACCTCCGTGGATATCTTTCAGCACTCACCTTTCGGCGACGTGCTAAATTCATTAATGTCTCTCTCCTTGTTAGGAGAACCTTGGCCGAACTATGTCCGGCTAGAATGAGATGCGGACGACGAAGAAATTCGCTACCCACTTAGTAGCCACTGTCGATGATTTAACCGACATGCTCGACTTCGACTCCGAAGACATTGACGATATGGACGATGATGCAGGGGACGAACAGGAACCATCACCCACAGGGCGCTGGACCGCCACCTCATCATATGATATATACATGGTGAACACCCCCAAAGAAGGCAATGGAGACGAGACAGCAGAGGATGACCCCTCCAAGAAGCAACCCGAGCGCCGACGTCAGCGGCGCCGCTCTAAGTCCCACCATAGAAAAAGTAGTGATACCGGCACAAGAGACAATAACACTCCAGATAGTGCCGAAGACGACAACAATCCCCTCCAGCACGATTTAGAGCGGGAGGGTGAACAAGCTAACCCTCCAGAGCGGGCAGCAGATGGAGAATCGGATGAGGACAATTACATGCCTCTCTCCGAAGACGAGGTGAGCCTCGGCGACGAAGAATTTATCGTGCCTGAGGATCCCGTCAAGTTGGAGCGCTTAAAGCGCCGGCTTATAGCCACAGCAAATAGCTTGAAGAAAAAGCAACAACAGCTTCGAGCTGATCAAGATTTGCTAGCAGACAGATGGACCGAAGTCCTTGCGGCCGAAGAATATGAACTCGAGCTCCCAACCAAGAGTTATCCAAAGCGCAGGGTGCTACCTCACCTCGAAGAGAAAGCATTGAAACCCACATCACCAGCGTATGATGCGGCTGACGGGCCACCTCGTGGCCGAGATAGAGAGGCATTTCAGCCCGAAGTCCAGCCCGCACCCCGCCGCCAATCAAACAAAAATACCAAGGCCCGGGGAAACACGCGGGACCTGCGAGACGTATTGGAAAACAAGGGAAAACATGCAAGATTGATCTATGGATCACGGGGGCATGCACCACCACGCGACGATGATCTTCACGCTGGATACACTCAAAGCAAATCCGGTCGAGCCGAACACGGCAGACAAGACTCGTATAAACCGCGTCGTGGTATAGATCGGCACAAAGGCGCTGGACACCGCTTATGCTTCACTGATGAAGTAATGGATCACGAATTCTCAAAAGGGTTTAAACCCGTAAACATTGAATCATACGATGGTACCACAGACCCCGCGGTATGGATAGAAGACTTCTTCCTCCACATTCACGTGGCCCGCGGGGATGACCTACATGCCATCAAATATCTCCCGCTAAAACTTAAAGGGTCGGCTTGGCATTGGCTCAATAGCTTGCCGGCAAACTCCATCGGAAGTTGGGAGAACCTGGCAGAGGCATTCCTGGACAATTTCCAGGGCACTTATGTGTGATCTCCGGACGCTGACGATTTAAGTCATATAACTCAGCAGCCAGGGGAATCGGCTAGAAAATTCTGGACCCGGTTCCTAACCAAGAAGAACCGAATTGTCAATTGTCGGGATGCAGAGGCCTCAGCGGCATTTAAGCATAATATCCGTGACGAATGGCTCGCCCGGCACATCGGCCAAGAGAAGCCAAAATCCATGGCAGCCCTCACGACACTTATGACCCACTTTTGTGCGGGCGAAGATAGCTGTTTGGCTTGTAGTACCAATACAGCAAGCAAACCTGGCATATCAGAAGCCAGGGATAGAAACGGCAAACCACGACGCAACAAACACAAGCGCCGCAAATATGGTGAAAATGCCAAAAATATGGCAGTTAATGCCGGGTTCGGGGGCTCAAAGTTCGGTCAGCGGAAAGGGCCACCCAAAAATAAAAATCTGGGTCCATCCAGTCAAGACTGCATACTCGATCGCCAATGCCAAATTCATGGCACCCCAGAAACGCCAGCCACCCATACCAACAGAGAATGTTGGGTCTTCAAAGAAGCTAACAATGCAGGTGCCAAAGACGAAGAGGGGTCTCAAAGCGATGATAGCGACGAAGAGCCCAGATCACCAAACACACGAGGGCAAAAGTACCCCCCCCCCATATTCAATCGGTGAATGTGGTAAATACCACCGAAATTGCCAACTCGGACCAGATATGCACCCTTAGGGATGGCGACTCAACGGAACTAGCCATCCCACAATACAAACTAGGGCCAGTCACCTTCAACTGCACGGATCGTCCGGTTAACGCCAATCAGGGTAATCCGGCGCACTAATCCTCGACCCAATAGTAGACGGGTTCCACCTCACTCGAGTCCTTATGGACAGAGGTAGCAGTTTAAATCTGCTTTACCAGGACACAGTGCGCAAGATTGACATCGATCATTCAGCAACCAAACCCACTAAAGCCACTTTTAGAGGCATCATACCAGGTACGGAGGTTAGCTGTACAGGCTCCATTGCCCATGAGGTAATCTTCGGATCACCAGAAAATTACCGTATCGAAGAGTTAATCTTCGAAATCTCCCCTTTCCGCAGTGACTATCAAGCACTTCTCGGGCGAACCGCGTTCGGTCGATTCAACGCGGTACCACATTATGCCTATCGTAAGCTCAAGATGTCTGGTCCATGCGGCGTCATCACGGTTCATGGCAAGGCCGAACCTTCCTTCGGCACCAACAAATACACCAGTGCCTTAGCAGCAGAAACAACGAGCAGCACCTTGTAGCCAAACCTCGAGTCGACGTTCAGGCTCCCGGACACCGTCAAGGGGCTCTGAACTACTTCACGGAAGGATACTCCGGCTCGCCCAGAGTTCAACTAAACACTCCGGCGAAGGCCATGACAGGCTGAACTCAGCGGTTCAACCGCCCTCCGGCATGTAAACATTTTTATACTTGCTTCGCAGGTTCACCTTTGCACCGACCAGGACGGACTACACGGAGGCAACTTGAACGCGTTAGGGAATCCTTAGACATTCCCCACAGTGACCGTTCGGCTATATTACGGATCCGCACTCAACCTCTTCCCCCTGGTCACAGTAGGTTCTGCTATCACAACCTCTTTTTTATCACATTACTTGTACCCATACGCATAGACGTATCATTCAAATACAACATGTGGATTTATATGACTTTTACCTGCTGATTATTTCTTATCGAAATCATTTTGTCAAGTGGCATCCGTACACAGCTATATGCCTTAAATATGCCAGGGGCTTCGTTTTTCCCATAACACGGCAATAAAAGTCCGAACACCTTCATCGAAGTTCGGCACCCCGAACCTATAGCATTATATGCATCAGCTCCGAATCATGTCTTGGGTCAATAGTTGGGTTTGCCCGGCTGCCATGTTTTGGTACCTTACATTGCGCTATATCGACTAAGGTAGCACTGGGAGAACTACTGTGATTGTGTCCCGGTTCTTCCGGATGAGCACCTCGGTAGAGAAAGCCGAAAACTGACTATCATGATACGGCGATAGCTGGTCAGCTGTTCGAGCAGTTATCAAATCTTTAAGGATTTCTTCCGCATAATGCCATAACCAATGCAGCGTGCGATGGATCGGTTTTTCTCCGATCGGGCGCTTATAGAGCCCCTAGTACGGTCTTCTGAACACAAGGGGCTGCGCCGACCATACTAAAGCTCCTATGTCTAAGTGAGAGTGATAAAGACCTATAGTCTGATTGCCTGGTTCATTGTGCTGAGCACCTCCTTTGAAGGACCCAAAACTGGGATAAAGAGTGCTCAGGTTTATCCCGAACACCCTCGTACTTCTTATGTGGGGGCAGAAGCCGACGACTGGCCAAATCTCAAGTTTAACCTAAAAACGGCTGCACAGGAGGGTAAACTTTTATATAACAGGCGACATATAAATGACCTTGTTCAAACATTACAAAGGACAACATGATTGGCATTCATGGAAATATAACATCCTTGGTGCATAGCTCCGCTGCAAGGTAGGATCCTTTCAGGACACTCTTATAATATAATTCGGGCTTGTGGTGCTCCTTCCCCTCTGGCGGTCCTCCGGTCACCAGCTTTTCAGCATCCATCTTCCCCCAATGCACCTTTGCACGGGCGAAGGCCATTCGCGCTCCTTCTATACAGACTGACCGCTTGATGACGTCAAGTCGAGGGTAAGTGCTTACAAGCCGCCTCATGAGCCCGAAGTAGCTGCTTGGAATCGGCTCGGTAGGCCATAGCCGGATAACCATATCTTTCATGGCTAGTTCCGCTGCCTTATGCAGTTCGATCAGCTGTTTTAGTTGATCGGCAAAAGGCATCGGATAATTCGGCACCAAATACTACGACCAGAAGAGCTTATCCGCGGTGTTCCTTTCTTTGGCTCGGTAGAATTTGGCGGCATCTGATATGCTGCAAGGTAGCTCAGCAAATACGCCTGAGAAATCCGGATTCAAAATCAGAAACATAGTTTTCCCTTCAAATACTTGATTTACATGGGAAAAGCCTTACCCGCCGCGATCTTTCTGGCCTCTTGGATCCCCTGCAGGGCGCTTTGGGTTTCCCCCCGGGCGTCGCTCGTGGCTTGACGCGTCTTGGTGAGTTTGGACGCTTTCTCCGTTAAACTCTGCTCCAAGGTCTCGCATTTACTTACGGCCTCTTGCAGCTCATGCTCAGCTTTAATAACTCTGGCCTCGTGTTTCTCACGAAGAGTCCGCTTTGTGGCTGCCTTTTTCTCAGCCTCGGCAATGGCCCTTTTGAGGGCCTCGACTTCGGTCATAACCCCTAGCACAAATTATGTGGCTTATTTCATACTGAACATTTATTTCACAATAAATGCGCGCAACGCTTGTGCATACCTTGTTTATCACTCAACTGCATTTTCAATTGGCCAAGTTCTTCTATGGCCCGCTCCAGACTTTGCTTCAGTCCGGAGATCTCCGCAGTACGAGAGGCAGCAGTCGCCACAGGTACTTCTTGAAACAGAAGAGAAATCAATGTCATTCAATGAATCTTCCTACGATCATCAATTTGATCCCCTGTCCGGTTCTTTCTTTCACCGAACAGTGTATCAGGGGCTACTATCTATACTATGACACTCTTCGACAACTCATAAAACATACCTCAAAGCCTCTCATAAGGCTGATACAGGCTTCGTTCAGTCCACTCTCAGTTGACTGAATCTTCTCAATCACCGCACCCATAAGGGCACGGTGGTCATCAACGATGGCGACATCTTGTAACACCACCAACAAAGCATCCGACACTTCTAGATGTCGAGAGGTCGCCGGCGGAACAGGCACGCCTCCTCCAGCCGAAGGAGGCTGTCTTCTTGATTCTGGAGTTGTATAGGTCTCTGGAATCACATCCGGTGGGGAGCTGAACTCAGCATCGCCCCCGTCTTCAAACCCCATGGGAATCTTTTCCCCCATGTGTCCGCCCCCTGCGGTTTGACCTCCAGGCGCCGCCTTCACGGTTTCTTCCTTTACTCCTTGGCCGGGGTCCTTCTGGGACGAAGCCTTGGTGTTATGCACCTATTTGGAGGAAGGGGCCTTTGAGGGCGTCCCACTCTCCATAGCATTTGAGCTCAGCAGGTCCTCTGATGAGGATTGTTTGGTTCGGGACCACACCGGACTACAAAAAAATATGGCTTAGGTTAAAATACTAAGCCACGATGAGTTCGGACGCTTAAACGTACTCGGATTTTATACACTTACGAGTTCACCAGGGGCTGGGCCCTGGGATCCCATGTCGGGCCGCTGTCGGCGGTGGCAGTGGACTCCTCCGAAAGAGGAGCCTTTCCCCTTTTGGGAAGTTCTGCCTCCAAGGGTGCGGAGGCCGTCCTTTTCCTTCTTCCCCCCGCAGGGGATTCATATTCCTCCTCATCGTCCTCTTCGGAGGCAGAATGGGCATCAGAACCTTCGGGTATTATGTCTGAAGTGCCGCGGCGACGAAGGCTGCCCCGGGTCTTTTTGGCCTCCTTCTCGGCCGTCTTCTCCGGCACCTTGTAAGGCACCGGAACCAGCATCTTCGTCAGAAGTGGGATGGCTGGGTCTTCGGGCAGCGGGGCCGGACAATGGATCCGCTCCGCTTTCTTCGTCCAGCCCTGGGAGAGTTGAATAACACGGGTTAAGCGCTTCCTTTGGGTCATGCGGATAGAAAAGTTTGATAAACTCACCGAACTTGCAGGGCGGACAGTTGGTACCCGTGGTCCTTGGCAGAGTCCGGCCATGACTTGTTGGACTTGAAAAGCACCTTCCAAATGTCCTTGTGCGAGGAGCCGAAGAACCCTCACAAGGTTTGGTGCCTGGCCAGATCGAATTCCCATAGATTGCAAGTCCGGTATTGACAAGGCAGTATCTGGCGGACTAACATCACCTGGACTACGTTGACAAGTTCAATGTTCTTGTCTCCCATACTTTTAACGTGCGTCTAGAGCACCGACAGTTCGTCGGACGAGGACCAGGCCTTTCTTAACCCAGGATGTAAGCCGCAGAGGGGCACCAGATCAAAACTCGGGAGAGGCGGTCCATTCCTTGCTGCACGGCTCAGTGATGTAAAACCACTATTGTTGCCACTCCTTGACAGAATCGTTAAAGGTTCCCGTTGGCCATATGACGTTGGGCATCTTGCTCACCATAGTGCCCCCGCACTTGGTGTGCTCTCCGCCCACCACCTTGGGCTTCACATTAAAAACCTTCAGCCATAAACCAAAGTGCGGTGAAATGCGGAGAAAAGCCTCACACACAACAATGAATGTCGAGATGTTGAGGAAGGAATTGGGGGACAGATCGTGAAGATCGATCCCATAATAATACATGATGCCATGGACGAACGGGTGGAGGGGAAACCCTAGCCCACGGACAATGTGAGGGAGGAATACAACCCTCTCGTGGGGTTCCGGAGTGGGGACTATCTGTCCCGCCGTCGGGAGACGGTGGCTGATTTTCTTGGCCAGATACCCGGCCTCCCGAAGCTTTTTGATATCCTTCTCTCGGATGGTAGAGGCCATCCATTTGCCTCCTGCTCCGGATCCGGACATCTTTGGAAGACCCTTTGTGGGCAGAGAAGGTGAACGCTTGGGCGCTGGAGCCTGAACAGAAGGGAATGAATCGGGAAGAAGGCATGGGTGAAAAGAGTGAATCCTTGTCCCTTTATAAGGGCGGAAGAGGTGATGCGCCTCCCCACTCACCTGGTAAAACCTCTTATTCCCCAAGTGCCGTAATTGATGGCGTGGTTGGGTTACCCACATCCGTATTGATGAGAATCCCGTGATAGGGGGGACACGATCTCTACTTCGACAAGACGTGTCAAGAAAACCGCCTCACGATATGTGCAGTGCTGGTTGAGAAAAACTGTTCAAATAATGACCGGGCCATGGCGTGATGTCATGTTGCTAAACGTGTCAGCAGATTAGATTTGTGGAAATATTATTCTCTCTGTGGTGGTATGTGGAATTTGTTTTGCAGAGCCGGACACTATCCTTGTGTTCAAAATCTTCTATGGAGTATTCGGAGGAAGAACCCGCCTTGCAATGCCGAAGACAAGTCTGCGCGCTGGACTCATCGTCATTGAAGCCTGGTTCAGGGGCTACTGAGGGAGTCCTGGATTAGGGGGTCTCCGGACAGCCGGACTATATCCTTTGGCCGGTGTTGGACTACGAAGATACAAGATTGAAGAGTTCGTCCCGTGTCCGGATGGGACCCTCCTTGGCGTGGAAGGCAAGCTTGGCAATACGGATATGTAGATCTCCTCCCTTGTAACCGACTCTGTGTAACCCTAGCCCCCTCCGGTGTCTATATAAACCAGAGGGTTTAGTCCGTAGGACAACAACAATCATACCATAGGCTAGCTTCAAGGGTTTAGCCTCTACGATCTCGTGGTAGATCAACTCTTGTAATACTCATATCATCAAGATCAATTAAGCAGGACGTAGGGTATTACATCCATCAAGAGGTCCCGAACCTGGGTAAATGCCATGCCCCCGCCTCCTGTTACCATCCGCCTTAGACGCACAGTTCGGGACCCCCTACCCGAGATCCGCTGGTTTTGACACCGACAAGTACCGCAGGTCGCGGGCTGGTTAAGTGGTAACGGTTGGATTTCTATCTCCACTATATAAGGGGTGTCTTCTTCTCCGAGTTGAACACCTCTTCCAACCCTAAGCTCCATTGTTGCTCCAAGCTCCATTTTCACCCGATCTCTCTCCCCCTCTAGTCAACTATATTGATCCTTTAGTCAACTATATCGATCCTTTTAACAAGGTCGAAGGCGGCGGTGACAGCGGCGCCGAGGGCGTCGAGGTGGGCCCCGAGGACGAGGAGATCGACATCGACGAGTGGAGGAGTACCTTCCCCAATGACCCCGACGACGGTACTAGCCCAGACCCGGCTCGCGGCACGCCGTACATGAGGAGGAAGGATTGGCTCGACCTCTACTTCGACCAAAAGTAGTTTAGCTTAGTTCAAATTTATGTTTTATGTTCGATTATGCAAAACTATCTATGTTTATGGTTGAATGTATACTACTTTCAGTTGAACCTGCTTTGAACTTGATCAAATTGAAGTTTACAACCTTAAATTTAGGGGATCAACTAGAAAAGGCCAAAATTTGCTGGAGTATATATATATATATATATATATATATATATATATATATATATATATATATATATATATATATATATCCACTAAGAGTTTTAGTTGACGGTGTCCTGGACTAGGGGGTACTCACCACGTCGTCTCCCGATCAGTTAGATTGGGCCGAGGACCCCATGGCCGCATACTCATGGGCCAGTTCGGACAACCCCTACCGCATACAAGGAAGACTCCACAGGACTTGGTGCCCAAGACAAGGACTCTCCCAAACCCTAGGCCTCCGGTGTCTTATATAAACCGAGGCCAGGCTAGTCAATAGACAATCTCATATTCATTAGATCAGTCTCGTGGTAGACATATGTACTCTGTACTAGACCCATATGAATACAATCAAAAGCAGGACGTAGGGTTTTTCCTCCATCAAGAGGGCCCGAACCTGGGTAAAATCCCGTGTCCATGTTACCATCGCTCCAAGACGCCTAGCTTAGGACCCCTACTACGAGATACGCCGGATATTGACCGACATTGGTGCTTTCATTGAGAACCTGCTAGGTGTCGTCGCATTGTGCTGGATCTTCAACAGACGCCAAATCAGGTGTTATAGTTTCTGTTTGTTTTTTTTACACAGATCAATTCTTTTGCAAAAATATCGCTATCGTTCCGTGTGATATTTTCCACAGATCGGATTTGCCTCCGCGTGTAGAAGCTATCCGGAGAAAGGCGTGTCGCGTATGCTGATGGCAGACGGAGATGCGTGTGAGGAGAGCAGTAGCGGCGGGAGGCACGGCGGCCGAACCCTGCGCTGGCCCTTGGCCACCCGGTCGGTGTCAGGCCCGTACGCTGGATGGGCGGCAGCACATGAACCTGCTATAAAACAAAAAACCCACCCGTGTACTAGTACTATTACTGGAGCTGCTCGTGCCATGCAATTACAAGCCGAAGACACTCCCACAAGGGCGGCGACGTACAGGGAAGATTCCATCTTTCCTTCCTCTGCTTTGTTATTTACAATATTTAATTATATCCTTGAAGGAAGGCTACAACTTTGGCTTGATCATGCGTGTACTTTCCACGTATAGCCCGTACATTACTTCCTACTCAATTAATGTGTGCTAATTGTTTAGTCTGTCGGCTAAAAAAAAGAGGGTGAGGGGCCGATCTGACTTGCGGCCACCCCTTCACGTGAGGATGGGAATTGGGACTGGTGTTGTTCATGAGCGTCCAAAGCAGTTAAGTTGTACATGCTGCCTTAGGTGCAGATTTCGAGGTCCGCTTGATCTCCATGCAAGCAAAGTACCAATCGTTCCCCTTGGATTTCAACGGCCTCGCGCTACCTACGGAATACCAGGTTGTGTTTTTCATAAATTACATGTATGGTATATATTTTCACACAGAATATATTTCACCGGTTTGCATGACTTTTCCGTGTAGATTTCCTGCGGCCGGTCATAATTCGGTCCGCTGTCGGGAGACTGATGCGACGGTCCGGTCGGTTTCAGTCCGGCCAGTTTTTGGCGTAGTCCTACTTCATCCAAAGTTCGATGAATACCGCATTCGCGACTCAGTCTACCATGCAAATTGGAACCACTTCATGGCCGCATCACGTTGTCATCATCGTCATCGCCTAGTGGGCCTTCGACAAACGTTGACGCCTCCACTTCGCGGGGCCGACCTCGGCGCCTAGGACATATTTATTTAATTATTTACTTCTCTTAAGTTAATTAAGTAGAAAACCTTTTTTGAAAAAGGCATATTATTATTATCATTACTTGTTATTACTTCTGTTTGGCACTATTTTTTATGCACACGTAAATGCTCCGGGATGGGCAGTGTTGTCACCTCGGCATACGGACATACCACGTCACCTCGGATGGATGGGGGGCTTCGTCATCACTTCATTAACCCATGCTGGGGACTTCAGCGTCACACTGTCGGCTTGCTTCGTCGCCTCAGTCGCACCGGGGTTCCACCTTGCCACATTGGCCGTGCTACGTCGCCACATCAGAGTGCCGAGCTATTTGCTCTGCCACCTCGGGACCGGCTCTGGGGCTGGGACCTTGTCCCGCGTCAAGCTCGGGCCGCGTCATCAATGCCGAACACATTAACCAGCTAAGTCGCTTTCGTGCTCAAAGTCTTAAATTTTGTTCGGTTTGACCAAGCATTTTACCTTTTTGGTAAAAAATTGTATGTCAAAAAACTCCCTTGTCAAAACTTTGTTTGTGACACACAAATTCAAATACCACATTTACTTGGGGGCTTCTTTATGAAGCTTTTCCTCTTGCATATGATTATACTTGTACGGCTTCGTTCCTTGTTCGTGTATTACGCCACAATATGGACCATGTTGACTTAAGCAATTTGCAAGCTGGGTTGCCTCGCTCCTGTGTTTACCCCTACATTCCCGATTGTTCGGCTAGGGAGTAAAGGGAGCACCTCTAAGATTGTCATGATCGGGTCATCCGAGCCGGACCTCAGACTGGGTGAAGCCGAAAGCTAGCACTCTTATTTTCAATTATGGTCGCACACAACGGAACTCATGAGTACTAAAAATCTATTGCACAAGTCTCATAGTAACAATAAGCACCGAAGAAAGGTATCGGTGGGGGTACTATTTTCTTTGAAGATGCTTCTTACACTTTGTCAGTAATATAGCATAAGTTCCTTGAGCGCGCTTTGTTTGTTACAGCCATATGGCCTGATTGCCTGGTTATCGGAAACACCGTTGATATTCTCGACAGTTGCAGTACATAACACTTTTCGGGCCTTGACCGAAGAGGGGGAAGCCGACGGTCGGTTAAGACGCGTTTAAAGTTCGGGTGAACATAGATATGATACAAGTACTTCGGTACATACGATCATTATACATAAAAATTCATTGACCCAAGTCACTTGGGGGCTCTTAAATTTATATGAGCCATTTTATAATAAATAATTTCTTCCTAGTCGTTGCAAAGTCTTTTTCTATCACTCCTTTTTCGACACGAGTATGTGGTCAATAGCCGGGTAGCCTGATTTCTCTCTCAAGCCGCTCGAGTTTTAGTTTGCTAAATTGGCCTAACGAGAAGTACCCCGCCTTAGGGATAGGAGGTTGAAGCCATAGGCTGACCCGCTTGAAGTCTTGAGATAGGATGTGTCATATTAAAGCACGACATAAGCACTTTTTTTCTTTTCTAAGACCAATTTTCGGATTGGCACCGAACACTTGATCTTGTTCGGACGTGTAGTTTTTACTGAAGTTTTTTGGTTTTCCAAGCTTATGGCACTTTTAAAGTATTTATGTGTTTCCCGCATAAGTCGCGTAGTGCAATGCCGAACACCTTTAGAGATTCGGCAAAAACATTCTCGGATATTACTATATATGCATTGGTTTCGAATTGTGTATTTGGTTAATAGTTGGGTTGCCTGGCTCCTGTGATTGACCGCCTACGTTTCTCTTTGTTCAGCCAGGTGTGCAAAAGGAGAACCACTGCGATTGTGCTTCCAGCTAGCATGGTTAAGCACCTCAGTGGAGAAAGCCGAAAACTGACTGTCACAATAAACGTAAACTGGTCAGTGATCCGATGACTGTGTTAAATGATGGGTCGTTCATAACATTGGCCGAAGTGTTTACAGCTTGACCTCGGCTGTCGCCGATCACTAACTGGGGGCTCGTAGCTAGCTTCCCCAATTTAAAACTCAAGTTATAAAGCCAGCATATCTGATTGCCTCGTTTCTGCTAACACAACCGCCTTCGGGCACCGAGACGTCGGCTAAGGGTTGTCTTGTTATTGCGGAAACACCCTGTGTAGTATCTACAAAGGGGTAGAAGCCAACAATGGGCCACTTTCAACTGATAAACGGTCACAACAGAGTCAAAATAAACATATCATCGGCATTTGCATTTTACTTTGGATATCGATCCTTAATTCGGCCACCCGTGCCCACATTAAGGCTCGGGGGCTACTGGGCTTCGTGCTTATTATTTACAAACTTTAAAGCGGTACATTGATCCCCTGATCTGGTGTTGCCACCCGACCAGTGTCTCGGGGGCTACTGCATTGACAATCCAATGGAGAAAATTTAAAGTGCAATATAGTTTTTGAGGAGATTATTATCCTCAGGTTGGTCGGCCTCACCCAACCTGAGTCTCGAGGACTTCGCACACCGCGTTTCTATTCCTAAGTATGCTGCTGAGCTGGGAATTGATCCTTAGGTTGATTTTATAAATCGACCTGAGTCTCAGGGGCTACTAGCGTCAGCGGTTTCATTTTTTCCTTCAGGTGCATCCCGGATATTAGGCCAACACGCACCTTGAGGGCTACTGGCTATACATCTCAGCAGAGATTACTTTGCACAATTCGAAATTAAATTCATAAGAATCAGCCCATGGTTGAGGTGGTGTACTACCTCGGATACAGTCCGGCGTTAGTGCTCGACTACAATAGACACCCCGGGACGCCAGTTCTTGGCTCCGTGGAGGGCATTTCTGGCATTAAGATCGGCTAAACTCCTTCGACATTTTTGAGCCAAGGTGATCTATGACACCTCGGATATAGTCTGGCGTTGGAGCTCGGATACTCTCCGGCGTTGGGTTTGGATTCACTCCGGCGTTGGATCTCGGATATAGTCCGACGTTGGTGCTCGGCTGCCAAGGATACCTCAAATACAGTCCGGTGTTGGAGCTCGGATGCAAGAGGACACCACCGCACGGGGACAAATTCAAACCCGAGGTGGGCATGAAAATAACAAGGCATTAATAAAGGCCAAAAACTTAAAGGGGCTCCTCGGATACCCAACATATAAACTCTTCGGGTGCACTTTGGCGATCCTCAAAGATCGAGGATGGGATGATTTGTTGAACTAGTTTTCAAGAACGACGACCGAAGATGAAGAACAGTTCAGAAGAATCGAGGAGCGTCCCCAACTTGAAGATCGGTTCGGGGGGCTACTGACGGTGTCCTGGACTAGGGGGTACTCACCACGTCGTCTCCCGATCAGTTAGATTGGGCCGAGGACCCCATGGCCGCATACTCATGGGCCAGTTTGGACAACCCCAACCGCATACAAGGAAGACTCCATAAGACATGGCGCCCAAGACAAGGACTCTCCTAAACCCTAGGCCTCTGGTGTCTTATATAAACTGAGGCCAGGCTAGTCAATAGACAATCTCATATTCATTAGATCAGTCTCGTGGTAGACGTATGTACTCTATACTACACCCGTATGAATACAATCAAAAGCAGGACGTAGGGTTTTACCTCCATCAAGAGGGCCCGAACCTGGGTAAAATCCCGTGTCCATTTACCATCGCTCCAAGACGCCTAGCTTAGGACCCCTACTACGAGATACGTCGGACATTGAACCGACATTAGTCCTTTAACTTTTTAAGGATCTCTTAGAGATGTCCTTATGACTTGTTTATTTCAGTTCTTCACAATGTGATGCTCTATATTTGCAACTATTTGCCATGCAGTTCAATTTCATCAATAATAGTTTCAACAATACCACTTTGAATTACAATATTTGGTTGCTGTTAAGGATATTGCAGTTAACATGCCTTTTCATTTTTCAATTGTTGTTTAGCAACATGCATTGTACTGAATGACTAAATATGCAATCCCAGGCTACATAGCAACAAGGAAGAGTGTTACCTTAATGTTCTGATGATGTCTAGATATACATGTAATAAAATCTTATATAATGGGATGGATGGAGTGTTGTACTACATCATTTTTAAATTGTTGTTTAGCTTCTAATATTAACTTGGTGCTTTTAGGTACATATATCATTGCCAAAGATCCACAATTCGACCCTTTCTGCGTATGGGGCAATGAGATATTCATGAACCAGCATCAAGTGAGGAAACTGATAAAGATTTTTATTAAAATGGGTCAAAAGATGTCAATCAAACTATTTGTTTACACTTTATGCAAGACAACAGTGAACTGTGGGATGGTAAGTAAGAACCCGATAGCCTTCTTTTTACTGCCTGTAATGAGTTGTGTTAGATGACAATATCTGAATCTTTTTTCTTTCGCAGTGAATCCTGAAGCAGTTTACTCAAGATTACCTCTCAAACTACATGATTGGCAGCCGACCATCACAAGGGGTTGGACTAGAGTCGCGCATGCCCTCTACATCCAGGAAAGCACAATAGGGCCATTCCGCTTCACCTTGTTCAGCAACTGGAATGTGTGTGGCCTCTTTCTTTACCATCTGTAATAGTACAAGTATAGAACCCTGATACATCATTCTTTATTTTGTGCTTATGTAATTCTTAAACATATGTACCTATGAATTGAATAATGCATTGGTTGTTTGAACCTGATAGATATGAATAAAGCTATAGCCTAGTTTCAAGTTTAAATTAGTTACAATTTTAAATAACAGCAATTAAATTAGGGCGAAATTACATTTTGCGGGTCATTACGGCACACACAGTTGGTAAAACACAAACATTTGCGATATACACCATAATCCGAGATGGTTCACAGAGAGGAAACATGTCCAAGCATGCACACAGTTGACGTTTGCAAAGTGTGTGTGATGTCAGACACTATCACATACGGTGAGGGAAAACTAAATGTGTGTGATTATCTACCTATCGTACACGGTTTATAATCATGAACTGTTTGTGATGTGCCAGGCATCTTAAAACTACCGTGCCTAGAATCTGCCTGGAAAACTCCCATGCTTGGAATCTGTCTGGTTTTAGGCAGAACCACAAAACTCCGACTGCGATGGCAATGTGAGCACAAACGAGTAGCAAGGATGAAGTGTTTGGGATATTCGAGACATCAAAAATGGTTATATAGGGACAACTGTATGCATCAAGGCTCCCTATCCCCGACGGTTTCTGGGTCGTGTAGGAAGGACCCCCCTATCACCCATACTCACTTGGCGATGGTTCCAATTTCCATCATGGAAAGGGGTTACAAACTGTTTGTTTAGGACCGACGCGCACCGGTGAACCCCTATGCGTAGATTACCCCAGTGTCGAGAATCCACGAGTTGCATGCCAAAATATATATCGGGTGAAACAATATGATACCCCATTGTCACCACGAGTATTCATATGCAAAACATATATCGAGTGCTCTCGAAACCATAAAAGTATTCAATCTGATAAAACAAAATCTCAAAGGGAAAACTCAATTTGTCACAACAAGATAGAGAGGGGAAAACACCATATGATCCAACTATATTATCAAAGCTCGCGATACATCAAGATCGTGCCATCTCAAGAACACGAGAGAGAGAGATAGAGAGATTAAACACATAGCTACTGGTACAAACCCTCAACCCCGAGGATGGACTACTCCCTCCTCATCGTGGTGGCTGCCAGGATGATGAATATGGTCACCGGTGATGATTCCCCCTCCGATAGAGTGCCGTAATGGGGTCTAGATTGGTTTTCGGTGGCTATAGATGTCTGCGGCGTCGAAACTTCTGATCTAGGGTAACCCCCGAGGGTTTTGGAATATTTTGGCAATTTTTATAGGGCAAAGAGGGGGTGCGGGAGTCCACAGAGGTGGACACAACCCCATGGGCGCGCCTGGGCCCCCAGGCGCGCCCTGGTGGGTTGTGCCCCCCTCAGGGCACCCCCAGGTGCTGCTCTGGACCAATGGATGTCTTCTAGTCCATAAAAACTCCACAAAAAGTTTCACGGTGTTTGGACTCCGTTTGATACTGATTTCATGTGATGTAAAAAACAAGCAAAAAAACAGTAACTCGCACTAGGCACTGGGTCAATAGGTTAGTCCCAAAAAATGAAATAAAGTTTCTATAAAATGATTGTAAAACATCCAAGAATGCTAGTATAATAGCATGAATACTTCATAAATTATAGATGCGTTGGAGACGTATTAGGCATGTATTGTATTATTGCCATCAAGGAAAAAATATGGGGTTTACATCATATTGCTTGAGTTTATTCCTCTACATCATGTCATCTTACATAATGAGTTACTCTGTTCTTCATGAACTTAATACTCTAGATGCAGGCAGGAGTCGTTCGATGTGTGGAGTAATAGTAGTAGATGCACAATAGTTTCGATCTACTTCACACGGACGTGATGCCTATATTTCATAATCATTTCCTTAGATATCGTCATAACTTTGCGCTTTTCTATCAATTGCTCGACATTAATTTGTTCACCCACCCTGTTATTTGCTATCTTGAGAGAAGCCTCTAGTGAAACCTATGGCCCCCGGGTCTATTTTCCATCATATACATTTCCGATCTACTATTTTCCATCATATTAGTTTTTGATCTAATATGTTGCAATCTTTTACTTTCTGATCTATAAACCAAAAATATTTACATTATCTTTTGTTTAGTTTCATCTATCTCTATCAGATCTCACTTTTCCAAGTGACCGTGAAGGGATTGACAACCCCTTTAACACGTTGGGTGCAAGTTGTTTGATTGTTTGTGCAGGTATTGGTGATTTGTGTGTTGCCTCCTACTGGATTGATACCTTGGTTCTCTAACTGAGGGAAATACTTATCTCTACTTTGCTGCATCACCTATTCTTCTTTAGCAAAAAAACCAACGCAAGCTCAAGAAGTAGCAGGAAGAATTTCTAGCATCGTTGCCGGGGAGATCTACGCCAAGTCAAGACATACCAAGTACCCATCATAAACTCTCATCTCTTGCATTAAATTATTCACCATTTGCCTCTCATTTTCCTCTCCCCCGCTTCTGAAATTATTTTTGAAAAGATTTTCCCTTTTCTTTCGCCCCTCCTCTGTTCATCTTCTTCATTGCTTTTTGTTTGCCCGTACGTTGGTGTGCTTGTCTGTCCTGATGGCTCAACCAAAGAACGTTGATCCTCACTTTACGAGGTTGGAAGAAATTGAAAATAATGTTAGGAGCTTCATGTCTTTACAATTTGAGCGTAATAGTTTCTTTAGAAATGAGCTCAAGGAGCAGAAAAGTTTTACGGAGTACATGAATAAAAAGCTCGATGGTATGTCTAAGGAATTTTATGGTTTGAAATCTCAGTTTGCTCATCTTGAAAATTTAGTAGGCCAAATTTCTGATAAGGAAGCTACCTTAGTAAATACGATGTCCGCTAAACCGGAATCTTTAAATAATGATGAAGATCTTAAAGTGATTGATGTGACTCCTATTGAATCTTTGTTATCCTATATAAATCTTGATAAAGATGGGACTAGGGATGAGTCAACTTTAGTTAAAAGGCGTCCCAATGATTTAGAGTTTTTAGATCCTGATGCAAAAATTGATAAGAATGGGACTGGAGAGGTCAAAACTTTAAGTAGCAATGAACTCACTCTTTTTGATTTCAAGGAATTTAATTATGAGAATTTTGCTTTAATAGATTGTATTACCTTGTTGCAATCCATGTTGGATTCTCCTCATGCTTATAATCCAACCAAAGCTTTTACTAAACATATCGTTGATGCTATGATGCAATATTTCGAAGAAAAGCTTGAATTGGAAGTTTTTATCCCTAGAAAACTTTATGATGAGTGGGAACTTACTATTAAGATTAACATTAAAGATTATGAGTGCCATGCTTTGTGTGATTTGGGTGCTAGCTGTAGCGACCAGATCTCAAACGGTCCAATCTCTGTGCTCAGGTCTCATCCCTGGATCAGTAATGCTGACACCGCACAGTACTTGAAGGATTTATAACAGAGTAGCAATCACACACTTATTACATCGAGTGTCTCAAAAGAGAACTTATTACAATAAATATGGCTTAGGGACATCTAATAACGATAATAGCGGAAGGCTTGGAAGATAAGTGAGTCCATCAACTCCAACGGCATCACTAAGTATAGAACCACGACCTAAAAGCACCTTACTCGTCATCTGAAAAGTCTGCAACATGAACGTTGCAGCCCGAAACGGGTCAGCACATGGAATATGCTGGCAATGTAACACATAGAGAGTAATGAAATATATAGTCTATACTATATGCATATTTGGTTGGTGAAAGCTCTATGGTTACAGTTTTGCAAAAAGCCAATTTTTCCCTACTACAAAGGAATAAATTTTAATTAACTATCATGGTAGTTGTTAAACATTGAGAATGGTTGACAGCATTCTCAATCCCAATTAAGCATCATCATTAAACAAAACCCAACAAAATTAATTTAGAGTAACATGATGAGATTCACATGATAATCCAGGTACTAGATTCACATGATAATCCACATGCTAACCATGATTAGTTTATACACTCTGTAGAGGTTTGCGCACTTTTCCCCACAAGACTCGATCTCCTCCGTTGGATTTCTCGCACTGCATGGTGTTTGAGAAATGGATGACCGAGACATAGCCTTTCAGAAGTGCTAGCACCTTACGATCGGGTAGACCGTTACACCTACTTTCCCCTACATCTGCTAGTCTACCACTTTAAGAGTTCGCACGACTTAGTCAACTATGCTAGAGCCCATAGTAGCTTGTGGCTGCACACGGAAGTTTCTAGCATGAATAATCTCATGATCCCTTTGAGCCTGGGTGGCGGTCCAAAAGAAAAACAGGCAATCGCTGGAATACCCAGGTGCCTCAATCCACCCAGATGTGTATTTAAGTTGCCACCTTAGATAAACCATTAATTAAACAATCTCACATCTGTCATGGATACACTCACCCAATCCACGTCTACTAGCATAGCATAGCATAATAAGCAAACGTAGAAGTAACTCCCAAAGGTTTGATAATAAACAGGTAATAGGTACTACCTCAACTACTTCCCAAACCCACAATTTAATTAGATCCTAAACATGCAAGGTGTGAGGATTGATCTAATGCAATAAAATTGGGTAACTGGAAGTATGATCAAAGTGTTACTTGCCTTGTTGATGATCTATGAAACCTAGCGATTCGAAGTAGCAAGCGGCGCACTCCGGGTACTCTATCACAAACAAACAAGCATACAATAAGTACTCAACTAATGCAGAGGTAAAACTCAAATAAGAGATCTAACCAGAAAGTTCAACTTAAGAACTCCGGTTGGCAAAAAGAACCAAATCGAATGAAGCAACGAAAGACAAACGACAAAAGAAACAGGCTTCATTTACTATTCTGGATCTAGGGCAATTTTTACAGAGGCAAAAACTTGTTTGAGTTGGTTAAAAGGAAAGAGGGTTTCGAGAAGAAACTCCAGGCGCTTGAATCGCCTGATTCCGATAAACGAGCGAAAAGTTATACTAAAACAAAAATTGGATCAGGAATCGCGATCAGAAAAATTGTGGATTTAATCCGAGAAAAAAAAAGACGAACAGATTAACGAACGAACATTCGTTATCTGGATCTAAACGATGAACGCGTTCGTTAAAACGAACGAACGAGCGAACGCTCGCTAATTAAATAAACTGAAAAAACCGATCTATAAAAAACAACGAAACTAAAAAACCGAACGAAAAACCGACGGAAAAACCAAACGATTTTTCGAGAAAAACCGGCGGCGGCGAGGTCTACCTCCGGCGAGCGGCGGGGCGGCGAGGTCTACCTCCGGCGAGCGGCGGGGCGGCGGTCCGGCGGGCGGCGGGGCCGCTAGGGCGGCTAGGGTTTGGGGGGTCCGGCTGGGCCTTCCCCGGCTTATAAAGCCGGCCGGGCCTAGTGTCCGGGTCGGACACGACCCGTTAGGTCGGTTCGCGTTTTTTAAATAGTTACGCCTAGAAAAAATCAAAAGGAATACTAAACGGCCTCCAAAAATCCCGAAATAAATTTTCCCCGGCTTCTAAAATCAAGCCGCACAGGATGAACATTTATTTGGGGCCTAAATGCAATTTTGGAAAACACGCATTTTTCCTAAATTCAAATAAAATAGCAAATAAAACCAAAATAAAATCTTATTTGATTTTCTTATTAAATCCTCAATATTTATTTATTTTGGGAAAGTCATTTTATTCCCTCTCTCATATTTTTGTAATAGAAATAATTGAAGATAAAATAAATAAAATCAAATGATCCTATTTTAAAAATTTGAGAAAACTCAAATATGAAAATAACGAAATCCCCAACTCTCTCCGAGGGTCCTTGAGTTGCGTAGAATTTTCTAGGATCAGCCAAAATGCAATAAATTATGATATGCAATGATGATCTAGTGTATAACATTCCAAATTGAAAATTTGGGATGTTACAAACCTACCCCCCCCCCACACTTATGATGAATCTCGCCCTCGAGATTCGGGTTGGCTAGAAAATAGGTGAGGGTGGTCCTTCAGTAATTCTTCCTCTCGCTCCCAGGTGGCTTCATCCTCCGTGTGGTGGCTCCACTGAACTTTGCCAAACTTGATAACCTTGCTGCGGGTTACTCGGCTGGCATACTCAAGAATCTTGACTGGTTTCTCCTCATTGGTCAAATCACTATCCAACTGAACTGCTTCCAGTGGCACCGTATCTCTCAGCGGTATATCAGCCATCTCTGCGTGGCACTTCTTCAACTGGGAAACGTGGAACACGTCGTGAACTCCTGACAATCCTTCGGGCAATTCCAACTTGTAGGCTACTGATATGTCTCCAACATATCTATAATTTTTGATTGCTCCATGCTATATTATCTACTATTTTGGGCAATATTGGGCTTTATTTTCCACTTTTATATTATTTTTGGGACTAAGCTATTAACCGGAGGCCCAGCCCAGATTTGCTGTTTTATGCCTATTTTAGTGTTTTGAAGAAATGGAATATCAGACGGAGTCGAAACGGAACGAAATCAACTAGAGAAGTTATTTTTGGAAGGAAACACACCTGATGGACTTGGACCCCACGTCAGAAGATACGGGAGCTGCCCACGAGGGTGGGGGGCGCGCCCCCCTAGGGCACACCCCCTGGCTCGTGGGGCCCCCGTGGCTCCCCTGACGTACCTCCTGCACACATATATACCTACATGACCTAAAACTTCCAAAACGAAAGATAGATCGGGAGTTCCGCCGCCAGAAGCCTCCGTAGCCACCAAAAGTCAATCGGGACCCCATTCCGGCACCCTGCCGGAGGGGGGAACCCTCACTAGTGGCCATCTTCATCATCCCGGAGCTCTCCATGATGAGGAAGGAGTAGTTCTCCCTCGGGGCTGAGGGTATGTACCAGTAGCTATGTGTTTGATCTCTCTCTTGTTGGAAATATGCCCTAGAGGCAATAATAAAATGGTTATTATTATATTTCTTTGTTCATGATAATTGTCTATTGTTCATGCTATAATTGTGTTATCCAGAAATCGTAATACATAGACCACAACACGTCCCTAGTGAGCCTCTAGTTGACTAGCTCGTTGATCAAAAGATAGTCATGGTTTCCTGACTATGGACATTGGATGTCATTGATAACGAGATCACATCAAGTAGAATGTTGTGATGGACAAGACCCAATCCTAAGCATAGATCAAAGATCGTGTAGTTCGTTTGCTATAGCTTTTCCGAATGTCAAGTATCATTTCCTTAGACCATGAGATTGTGCAACTCCTGGATACCGTAGGAGTGCCTTGGGTGTGCCAAATGTCACAACGTAACTGGGTGACTATAAAGGTATACTACAGGTATCTCCGAAAGTGTCTGTTGGGTTGGCACGAATCGAGACTGGGATTTGTCACTCCGTATGACGGAGAGGTATCTCTGGGCCCACTCGGTAATGCATCATCATATTGAGCTCAATGTGACCAAGTGGTTGATCACGTGATCATGCATTACGGCACGAGTAAAGTGACTTGCCGGTAATGAGATTGAACGAGGTATTGGGATACTGACGATCGAGTCTCGGGCAAGTAACATACCGATTGACAAAGGGAATTGTATACAGATTAATTGAATCCTCGACATCGTGGTTCATCAGATGAGATCATTGTGGAGCATGTGGGAGCCAACATGGGTATCCAGATCCTGCTGTTGGTTATTGACCAGAGAGGCGTCTCGGTCATGTCTGCATGTCTCCCGAACCCGTAGGGTCTACACACTTAAGGTTCGGTGACGCTAGGGTTGTAGAGATATTAGTATGCAGTAACCCGAAAGTTGTTCGGAGTCCCGGATGAGATGCCGGACGTCACGAGGAGTTCCGGAGTGGTCCGGAGGTAAAAATTTATATATAGGAAGTCCAGTTTCAGCCATCGGGAAGGTTTCGAGGGTCGCTGGTATTGTACCGGGGCCACCGGGTGGGGCCACCTATCCCGGAGGGCCCCATGGGCTGAATTGGGAGGGAAACCAGCCCCTAGTGGGCTGGTGCGCCACCCCCCCCCTTGGGCCTCCCCTGCGCCTAGGGTTGGGAAACCCTAGGGGTGGGGGCGCCCCCCACTTGGCTTG
>NC_041386.1:444353736-444419156 GCF_002162155.2 Triticum dicoccoides
GCCCCTCCCCCCGGCCCCTATATAAAGAGGGGGGAGGGAGGGCAGCCGCACCCCTTGCTCTTGGCACCTCCCTCTCCCTCCGTAACACCTCTCCTCCCCGCTTGCGCTTGGCGAAGCCCTGCCGGGATCCTGCTGTATCCACCACCACGCCGTCGTGCTGCTGGATCTTCATCAACCTCTCCTTCCCCCTTGCTGGATCAAGAAGGAGGATGTCGGATTTCAGGTTCTGGCAGACCCTTGAGGTTCGAACACTGGGGTGCACCCCTTCGCCTCGCTAAGATCTAAGCTATGGAAAGAACAGCACAAGAGACACAGGGTTTATACTGGTTCGGGCCACCGTTGTGGTGTAATACCCTACTCCAGTGTGTGGTGTGGTGGATTGCCTCTTGGGCTGATGATGATGAGCAATACAAGGAAGAACAGCCTCGCGAGGGTCTGTTCTTGGCTGGGGGGATGAACTGCTAGGAGGAGTTCAGTCACCCTTCTCTCTCTCTCATCTCGATTCTCTCTCTGATTTTGATCCGATCTCCCATCTCCGATCTCCGTGGGTGGCTAGTTCTATTTATAGGCAAAGGCCTTGGGACTCTTCCCAAATATTGAGCGGGAAGGGCTCCAACAATTGGCCATTTTGAAGGGGAACATCTGGTACACTTATCCTGACTAAAGTTGGTCCTCGCCTGCCAAAGGCTCTGGTGGTGACGTTGGCTTGGGCTCCACAATGACTTCCTCCCTGCTGTTGGACTGGTCTTGGTCTCGTTGCACCAAAACGGGTGCCTTTGTTTGATGCTCTCGCCTGCGCTTGCTCCCTTTGCACCAAAGAGGAAAGGAGGACACTGCACGGCTGGCGCCCGCCTGGCGCCTTTGGTCATCATGGCTTGCGTCACGGGCACCTCGTGAGGTACCCCGCCTTGATCTCTCCGCCTCCTCGCGAGCCAGCCTGATGAGGCCGTGCCTGAGGAAGCTCTGTGTCATCCGCCCCGCGAGGCTTGGCCCCTCGCGAGGGTCTTGGGTCTGTGTTGATGAAGATGGGCCGCGCTGGGCCCCCTTTTGAGCCACGCCGTGGGCCGCAGGCAGGCAAGTCTGGGGACCCCGTTCCTAGAACACCGACAGTAGCCCCCGGGCCCAAGGTGCGCCCGGACTTGGCCGTGCAGGGAGGCGAAAGGGCAAGAGCGAAGCGCCGCGGGCCCTAACAGCCTGCGGCCTTGGGCGCCGCATGGCGGTTGATTAGACGTGGGTGGCACTGTTCCCCCACGCCCCCTTATTTTGCGCCATGCTAGGCGGACTCATAGTCGTACACAGCCGCTCCCCTTTCTGTTGCTCGAGCGCCCTCTGTCCTTCCTCCGCTCGAACTCCAGCTTCTGTTTTCAACCCAATCTCGAACCTTCCCCCCTTACCATTGCTATGGCTCCGACGAAGAAGGGAAGAGGGAAGAAACCCATGCCTCCGCGTTGCTCGCCGCCGTTGGCGGCCCCCGCCGAGGGCTTGGGCAAGGTCAGCTCGGCTCTGGCCACTATCTTCAACGAATGCGGGAGGACGACGGCCTGGCCCGCGTCCCACTTCTCCATCGACAGGATAGTCACTGAGGTCCAGTATTTTGCCGACGCCCTGTGGGCGAGTCTGGTTCCCCCCTTTTCTGATTTCTTCAATGTCGTGCTTTCCCACTATCAGATCCACATGATGCATCTGGGTCCTGAATCCATCACCCTTCTTTCGGTCTTCGCCTTTGTTTGCGAGGCAATGATGGGCATCCTTCCTTTGGTTGCCTTGCTGCGCCACTTCTTCTCTCTGCGTCTTGTCGACCCTACCCAATGCTCGGCGTGCGTGAGCTTCGCTGCCGCGTCTGAGATAGCGGCCTCAGGGATTGACTTCAGGCTCCCTCCGCCTGCGGCTGGGTTCCGCGAGCGGTGGCTGTATGTGGATGTAGGGGTGCCTAGCCCCCTGCTATCGGAGCCAACTTCGCCTGTTGTCCCCATTTGGGCTGGGGCCAGGAGACGCTTGAGAGCCCCCGGCTCGTCTTCATCTGGCACCGCTTCACGTTCTTGAGGTCACTTGGCGTGACAGCGCCGAAGGTGGTGAAGGAGTTCCTACTTTGCCGCATTGCTCCTCTCCAACGCCACTCCCGCCGGATGTGGGCCTTCAGCGGGCATGATGATCGTATGAGGCTCCAAGAAGAGGACCTGACACCTGAAGTGCTGAGGACAGTGCTCTTGATCCTAACTGGGGACCCCAACCCTGGAAGCATCCAGTAGGGAGGGGCCTTGCTGTACCTCTGCCAGAACAGGGGCGATTTTGTGAATCAGATGCCTATCTTTGATGATTGGGGGCCGCACCCCGCCGGCCGCCAGGGGCCTCACAAGAACCCAGTAATGGTGACTGCCCTTCCAGTCGGCCAAGGCGACTCTTCCTCAAGTGGCGGAGCAGGGAGGCATGAGGCGCCAGAGGCCGAGGGGGCTCCCGGCGGGGTGACAGCGCCGGGCGATGCTCATGAGGGAGCAGCTCTTGGGGCCCGTGCCGCTGAGGCTGAGGGTGGCAAGATGCTGCCCTCAGCGCCTGCGACTGAGGCCCCTGAGGCTCCAGCCGCTTCTCTTGGCGAGGCGATTAGCAGCACGCATCAAGCAGGCGCCCCTGACGCGGATCGCCTTGACGCTCCGTCTTCGTCGCAGGTTGATCCCTGCGCTCAACTCTTGGGCCACTTCCGCGTGGACTTTGAGGCCCTCCGGAAGAGAAGGGAGGCCCTGTGTGACGATTACCCTTGTCGCCTGCTGAAGCGTAGGAAGTACTTCGCCACTGATGGGTAAGCCTTCTCCTTTCCCAGCTCCCGATCCTTCTGTTGCTTTTACTGATCCTTGCTCCGCAGGCCCCTTCCAGCCAGCTCGCGGAGACGGCTGAGGTGCCGTCCCCCTTGGCTTCGCCCCCTCCACCATCCTCAAGCGCTCCGAGCAACAGAGCCCTTGTGGTGAGGGCGTTCGGAGAGGCAAACCGTCCCGAGGCGCATCATGGCCCTGCGCACCTCGTGATCCTCCCTTGTGGGCCTTCTCATGGCATAGCCAGCCTGTCGTGGGCTTCTTGCCTGGTCATGGACTGCGATTGGCTGAGGCGCTCCCTGCGCTCTTCATCTGGGGATGGGCTGGCTCCAGGCCGGGCTTCTGGCGTGGCGTGCCCGGCCGTCGCGAGGGTGCCAGCCCCCAGCCCCCTGCCCGGAGGGGGAGTGCTGATTCGTGGCCCCCGGCGCTTGCTTGGGGCAGATGATGGTGTGGAAGACGTGCTTGAGCGCGCCCGGGAGCGTCGCGCTCTTCACCAAGGATTCCTTCAAAGGGCGGCTGATGCGGTGAGCCTGCTTGGTGAGGAGCTTGCTGATGAAGATGTGTGCCTTGAGGCCGAGGGCCTGCGCCTGGCTGCAGAGAGGCGCGAGCTAGAGGGCGCCATCGCCCTTGCGCGCCGTCAGCGCGATCTTGACGACGTAGAGGCCAAGGCGTCGCTGGTGGCCTCTTGGGAGGCCCGATCTTGGGCCGCTGAGGAGGCCCGGGAAGCTGACCGGCGGCGAGAGGCGGTGGAGGAGCGGCCTCGGGAGCTCCTGGCCTGGTGCCACTCACTGGAGGAGCAAGTGGAGCTGCACGAGGCAGCCCTCGCGTCGATGAAGGTGGCCTCTGGCGACCCAGCAGAGCTCCAGAAGTGTGAGGAGGCGCTGACACTCGAAGCCACCAAACGTACCCGCGAGTACGAGCGTCTAGAGACGAGGGAGCGCTTGCTGACACAGGCGGAGGATGATGTCGCTGCACGGGAAGCCCGTGTCCTGGAGGAGGTTGGACGTCGGGTGGCGATGGCGCGCTTGAACCTCGAGCACGAGTTCGAGGAGAGGATGGGGTTGATCCGGGCCGAGGCTGAAGGTAGGATTGCTGCCTTGAGGGCCAAGGTGGAGGAAGCGACGCGGCGGTCCGATGCTTTTCCGGCCGCCCTTGAGGTAGCGCAAGGGGAGCCAACCACCTCCCAGGCCGAGGTGCTCCTTCTTCGCCAGTGGGTGGAGGAGGCTGAGGTTGTCGCACGCCAGAATGCGGACGAGATACGTCAGCGGCGGATCCTGGAGCATGAGCACGGCCCCATGCTCACCACACTCCAGGAGAGAGCCAACACAGCCTTTGGCAACATCTGCGAGGCGGCTATTGGCGAGCCGCACACAGTCAACTACGCCGGCAACCTTCAGTTCTTCACCAACGTGGTGACGCAGCTGGAGGCACGGTCGGTCAGGGCTGACAGGTTGGTGGAAGAGAGGAGCCGCGCCCTGCTCGGGCGCGCCTTTTCTCGCGTCTTCAGCCATCTCCGGAACATTGATCCCCACTTCGATTTCGACGCTGCCATCGCCCCAGTCCCCCAGGCCGTCTGAGACGACCTGGCGCACTGGGTGGAAGACAATGTGGATGCTCTTGTTAGGGCCTTCGCTTCAGACAACGACGGCGTGATCGTGGCTGCCGACGAGGGCGGCGTGCTGAACGGCCCTGCTGCCGCTGGCGGCGACGCAGACAGCGATGGCGAGTCCAGCGACGCCAGCAACGGTTCGGGTGGTGCTCCTGAGGACGCATTGGGGGATTTATCCGACTGATTGTGCATCGTTCCTGCTTCCTTACCCTTCATGAATAGAACTCAGGTTTTGGCCTGATGGCTGTGAGAGCATTTTGGAGGGGGAGCCCCTCATGTAAAACTTGTGTTCATCGTATTAGTAGACGTTACATTGCCCATGCGCCCGCGTCAAGTGGTTGGCTTAAGCGACGCGCTGGTCGGCTAATTTACCTTTGTCCTGTGCGGGCCCTGAGGTAGCCTGTGGGAGGTTGTGGTGTCCCGAGTGTTCCCTGATCGAATCCGTAGGATCTGTAGTAAAAAACCCTCCTGAGAGGACGCGGCGGCGGCAGTCTGGGCTGCGCGCAAGCTGGGCCTGACCCGGCTCGCGAGGGGCTCACGAGGGGAGGCAGCTGAGGCGAAGTGGTAATCAAAACGCGAGAAATTGCTTGAACGAGACTAAGCACCCCTTCCCCGAACACACGCAAATCTCAAATTCGAATCCAACTTGAATCCAGCGGGGAAAAGTGACAACCAAAGGGAAAAGCAATGAAAGCAGACAAAAGGCCGCGTCCGGCACCTAATCTAGTCTTGGACGTCTTCTCACCAGCGCGGAGCTAAGTGCTGCCACTAGGTGTGGGAGGGAGCCCCAAGGCCTGAGGCCGGCACCCCTGAGACTTCGGGGCATGTACAGCCCCACTCATTATTACGTGAGAGTGTCACGGGGCGGCGAGCTTCACAAGCACTGGGCCTTCTTCACAGGTACCGGCCTTGCTTCATATTGCCAGACGAGGGCCCCGCCTTGCGCCACACTCTAGTGCCATCAACGACGACCGGAAACCAGGACGCCGCCGATGGGGTAGAGCGGTCGCCAACGGTTCCCCCGACAACCACGGGTCCTCCGCCAGGGGCAGGCCCTGAGGCACCTCCCCAGCAGAGGGCCTACCTCCTGAGAACACCTTGCTCCGAACGCCGCAGTGGTGATGTCGGATCTCGGCCCCTCTCCTGCAGCCCCCTGTGCCCTCCTCCTGAGGGGTAGGAGACTGTGGGAGCGGGGCAGCTGCTCGCTGTGGCAACCTGCACCTCCTGCGATCCATGATTAGCGTATGCCTGCTCCTGAGGAATTAGCGGTACCCGACAATCATTGCCTCCAGCGTGGCCAGTGGGACCGTCCCGGGGCTCCTGGAAGGGCTCAGCTTCTAGCGCCTCGTCCCCCCAGCTTGGGCTGAGGAGCGAGCCTTGATCGCCCTTGTGAGGGTGTCCTTGGTCCATTATGAGGGGCACGTATTCTTCTGGCGCCGTCATCCCGAAGGCCACGCCATAGTGCTCCACGTGCCATGCAGTCCTGCTTGACGCGCCCACTGTGGGGTGGTAGCGCGGCTGTCCACTGGGGCCGCGGGTCGCGTTGAGTCCTTCTTCTTCGCGGACCGGGAGCGGGGGCAGCGCCACCGCCGGTCCGGTGCCAACAGCTTCGCCGGTGTTGGGGTGGCCTTGGAGCCCGCGGGCGCGCGTGGAGCCCCCGCGCAGGCCGCCCTGGGCTTGAGATGGGAGCTGGGTGCAGAAGGGGTGAGCCCCCGAGGCGGCGAAGCCCAGGAGCTCTGCCACCCGCTCCAGCAGCACGTCGGGGCCGCCCTCCAGCAGCCTGCACTGCAGCAGCTCTCGGGCCACCGTGAGCGCGGCCCTCGAGTTCGCCTGCTCCCGGCGGGTGTACGGTGTCGTGGTCGCGGCGTGATTGGAGGCCCTTGCTGCCGACCGCGCCTGCCGCGGTGTGAGAGCTGTCGAAGCCTGTCTACGTCGCCCGCGGCCCGCAGCACCCTGCGGATCGCGAGCTGCCTGGGGCACGGGGTCGCCCGAGGCGAGCGGCTCTGCGTGGGCGGGCCACGCCACCCATGGATCTGGGTTGCCCGCCTGGTCGCCGGACATGGTGATGACGACGCAACGGGACACGAAGCGGTAGAAGGTGGATTCCGGCGCACCCCTACCTGGCGCACCAAATGTCGGATTTCGGGTTCCGGCAGACCCTTGAGGTTCGAACACTAGGGTGCGCACGAAGATTTCGCCTTTTACCTACCTGCACCCCTCCGCCTTGCTAAGATCTAAGCTATGGAAAGAACAGCACAAGAGACACAGGGTTTATACTGGTTCGGGCCACCGTTGTGGTGTAATACCCTACTCCAGTGTGTGGTGTGGTGGATTGCCTCTTGGGCTGATGATGATGAGCAATACAAGGAAGAACAGCCTCGCGAGGGTCTGTTCTTGGCTGGGGGGATGAACTACTAGGAGGAGTTCAGTCACCCTTCTCTCTCTCTCTCTCTTCTCGATTCTCTCTCTGATTTCGATCCGATCTCCCATCTCCGATCTTCGTGGGTGGCTAGTGCTATTTATAGGCAAAGGCCCTGGGCCTCTTCCCAAATATTGAGCGGGAAGGGTGCCAACAATTGGCCATTTTGAAGGGGAACATCTGGTACACTTATCCTGACTAAAGTTGGTCCTCGCCTGCCAAAGGCTCTGGTGGTGACGCTGGCTTGGGCTCCACAATGACTTCCTCCCTGCCGTTGGACTGGTCTTGGTCTCGTTGCACCGAAACGGGTGCCTTTGTTTGATGCTCTCGCCTGCGCTTGCTCCCTTTGCACCAAAGAGGAAAGGAGGACACTGCGTGGCTGGCGCCCACCTAGCGCCTTTGGTAATCATGGCTTGCATCACGGGCACCTCGTGAGGTACCCCGCCTTGATCTCTCCTCCTCCTCGCGAGCCAGCCTGATGAGGCCGTGCCTGAGGAAGCTCCGTGTCGTCCGCCCCGCGAGGCTTGGCCCCTCGCGAGGGTCTTGGGTCTTTGTTGATGAAGATGGGCCGCGCTGGGCCCCCTTTTGAGCCACGCCGTGGGCCGCAGGCAGGCAAGTCTGGGGACCCCCGTTCCCAGAACGCCGATAGAGGAGACGTCTTCCCAACCGTACGTGTGTTGAACGCGGAGGTGTCGTCCATTTGGCACTAGGTCATCGGTGATTTGGATCACGTCGAGTACGACTCCATCAACCCCGTTCTCTTGAACGCTTCCGCACGTGATCTACAAGGGTATGTAGATGCACTTCTCTCTCCCTCGTTGCTAGATGACTCCATAGATTGATCTTGGTGATGCGTAGAAAATTTTAAAATTCTGCTACGTTCCCCAACAGTGGCATCATGAGCTAGGTCTATGCGTAGTTTCTATGCACGAGTAGAACACAAAGTAGTTGTGGGCGTCGATATTGTCAATTATCTTGCCGTTACTAGTCTTATCTTGATTCGGCGGCATTGTGGGATGAAGCCGCCTGGACCGACCTTACACGTACGCTTACGTGAGACTGGTTCCACCGACTGACATGCACTAGTTGCATAAGGTGGCTAGCAGGTGTCTGTCTCTCCCACTTTAGTCGGATCGGATTCAATGAATATGGTCCTTATGAAGGGTAAATAGAAATTGGCAATTCACGTTGTGGTTTTGGCGTAGGTAAGAAACGTTCTTGCTAGAATCCTATAGCAGCCACGTAAAAACCTGCAACAACAATTAGAGGACGTCTAACTTGTTTTTGCAGCAAGTGTTTTGTGATGTGATATGGCCAAAGGATGTGATGAATGATATATGTGATGTATGAGATGATCATGTTCTTGTAATAGGAATCACGACTTGCATGTCGATGAGTATGACAACCGGCAGGAGCCATAGGAGTTGTCTTAATTTATTTGTGACATGCGTGTCAACATATAACGTCATGTAATTACTTTACTTTATTGCTAAACCGTTATCCATAGTAGTAGAAGTAATAGATGACGAGACAACTTCAAGAAGACACGATGATGGAGATCATGATGATGGAGATCATGGTGTCATGCCGGTGACAACGATGATCATGGAGCCCCGAAGATGGAGATCAAAAGGAGCAAATGATATTGGCCATATCATGTCACTATTTGATTGCATGTGATGTTTATCATGTTCTACATCTTATTTGCTTAGAACGACGGTAGCTTAAATAAGATGATCCCTCATAATAATTTCAAGAAAGTGTTCCCCCTAACTATGCACCGTTGCGAAGGTTCGTTGTTTTGAAGCACCATGTGATGATCGGGTGTGATAGATTCTAACGTTCGAATACAATGGGTGTAAGCCAGATTTACACACGCAATACACTTAGGTTGACTTGACGAGCCTAGCATGTACAGACATGGCCTTGGAACACGGAAGACCGAAAGGTCGAGCATGAGTCGTATAGAAGATACGATCAACATGTAGATGTTCACCGATGTTGGCTAGTCCGTCTCACGTGATGATCGGACATGGCCTAGTTAACTCGGATCATGTTTCACTTAGATGACTGGAGGGATGTCTATCTGAGTGGGAGTTCATTGAGTAATTTGATTAGATGAACTTAATTATCATGAACTTAGTCTAAAATCTTTACAATATGTCTTGTAGATCAAATGTCCCACGTTGTCCTCAGTTTCAACGCGTTCCTAGAGAAAACCAAGCTGAAAGATGATGGCAGCAACTATACGGACTGGGTCCGGAACCTAAGGATCATCCTCATAGCAGCCAAGAAAGATTATGTCCTAGAAACACCGCTAGGTAACGCACCTGTCCCAAGAACCAAGATGTTATGAACGCTTGGCAGTCACGTGCTGATGATTACTCCCTCGTTCAGTGCAGCATGCTTTACATCTTAGAACCGGGGCTCCAAAAGTGTTTTGAGAGACATGGAGCATATGAGATGTTCGAAGAGCTGAAAATGGTTTTCCAAGATCATGCCCGGGTCGAGAGATATGAAGTCTCCCACAAGTTCTTCAGTTGTAAGATGGAGGAAAATAGTTCTGTCAGCGAGCACATACTCAAAATGTCTGGGTTGCATAACCGCTTGACTCAGCTAGGAGTTAATCTCCCGGATGACGCGGTCATTGACAGAATCCTTCAGTCGCTTCCACCGAGCTACAAGAGCTTTGTGATGAACTTCAATATGCAGGGGATGGAAAAGACCATTCCTGAGGTATATTCAATGCTGAAATCAGCAGAGGTGGAAATCAGAAAGGAACATCAAGTGTTGATGGTGAATAAAACCACTAAGTTCAAGAAAGGCAAGGGTAAGAAGAACTTCAAGAAGGACGGCAAGGGAGTTGCCGCGCCCGGTAAGCAAGCTGTTGGGAAGAAGCCAAAGAATGGACCCAAGCCCGAGACTGAGTGTTTTTATTGCAAGGGAAGTGGTCACTGGAAGCGGAACTGCCCCAAATACTTAGCGGACAAGAAGGCCGGCAACACCAAAGGTATATGTGATATACATGTAATTGATGTGTACCTTACCAGTACTCGTAGTAGCTCCTGGGTATTTGATACCGGTGCGGTTGCTCACATTTGTAACTCAAAGCAGGAGCTGCGGAATAAGCGGAGACTGGCGAAGGACGAGGTGACGATGCGCGTCGGGAATGGTTCCAAGGTCGATGTGATCGCCGTCGGCACGCTACCTCTACATTTACCTACGGGATTAGTTTTAAACCTCAATAATTGTTATTTAGTGCCAGCTTTGAGCATGAACATTGTATCAGGATCTCGTTTAATTCGAGATGGCTACTCATTTAAATCCGAGAATAATGATTGTTCTATTTATATGAGAGATATGTTTTATGGTCATGCTCCGATGGTGAATGGTTTATTCTTAATGAATCTCGAGCGTAATGCTACACATATTCATAGTGTGAATACCAAAAGATGTAAGGTTGATAATGATAGTCCCACATACTTGTGGCACTGCTGCCTTGGTCACATAGGTGTCAAACGCATGAAGAAGCTCCATGCAGATGGGCTTTTGGAGTGTCTTGATTACGAATCATTTGACACGTGTGAACCATGCCTCATGGGTAAAATGACCAAGACTCCGTTCTCAGGAACAATGGAGCGAGCAACCAACTTATTGGAAATCATACATACTGATGTGTGCGGTCCAATGAGTGTTGAGGCTCGCGGTGGCTATCGTTATGTTCTCACCCTCACTGATGACTTGAGTAGATATGGGTATGTCTACTTAATGAAACACAAGTCTGAGACCTTTGAAAAGTTCAAGGAATTTCAGAGTGAGGTTGAGAATCAACGTGACAGGAAAATCAAGTTCTTGCGATCAGATCATGGGGGAGAATACTTGAGTCACGAATTTGGCACACACTTAAGAAAATGTGGAATAGTTTCACAACTCACGCCGCCTGGAACACCTCAGCGTAATGGTGTGTCCGAACGTCGTAATCGCACTCTATCGGATATGGTGCGATCTATGATGTCTCTTACCGATTTACCGTTGTCATTTTGGGGCTATGCTTTAGAGACTGCCGCATTCACTTTAAATAGGGCTCCATCGAAATCCATTGAGACGACACCGTATGAATTATGGTTTGGGAAGAAACCCAAGCTATCGTTTCTAAAAGTTTGGGGATGCGATGCTTATGTCAAGAAATTTCAACCTGAAAAGCTCGAACCCAAATCGGAAAAATGCGTCTTCATAGGATACCCTAAAGAAACTATTGGGTATACCTTCTACCTCAGATCCGAAGGCAAGATCTTTGTTGCCAAGAATGGGTCCTTTCTAGAGAAAGAGTTTCTCTTGAAAGAAATAAGTGGGAGGAAAGTAGAACTTGATGAAGTATTACCTCTTTAACCGGTAAGTAGCGCAGCTCAAGAAAATGTTCCTGAGGTGCCTGCACCGACTAGAGAGGAAGTTAATGATGATGATCATGAAACTTCAGATCAAGTTGCTACTGAACTTCGTAGGTCCACAAGGACATGTTCCGCACCAGAGTGGTACGGCAACCCTGTCTTGGAAATCATGTTGTTAGACAACGGTGAACCTTTGAACTATGAAGAAGCGATGGCGGACCCGGATTCCGGCAAATGGCTGGAAGCCATGAAATCCGAGATAGGATCCATGTATGAAAACGAAGTATGGACTTTGATTGACTTGCCCGATGATCGGCGAGCCATAGAAAATAAATGGATCTTTAAGAAGAAGACAGACGCGGATGGTAACGTAACCATCTAAAAAGCTCGGCTTGTCGCTAAAGGTTATCGACAAGTTCAAGGGGTTGACTACGATGAGACTTTCTCACCGTAGCGAAGCTGAAGTCCGTCCGAATCATGTTAGCAATTGCCGCATTCTATGACTATGAGATATGGCAAATGGATGTCAAAACGGCATTCCTTAATGGTTTCCTTAAGGAAGAATTGTATATGATGCAGCCGGAAGGTTTTGTCGATCCTAAGAATGCTGACAAGGTGTGCGAGCTCCAACGCTCGATTTATGGGCTGATGCAAGCATCTCGGAGTTGGAACATTCGTTTTGATGAGATGATCAAAGCGTTTGGGTTTACGCAGACTTATGGAGAAGCCTGCATTTACAAGAAAGTGAGTGGGAGCTCTGTAGCACTTCTCATATTGTATGTGGATGACATACTGTTGATGGGAAATGATATAGAATTCTTGGAAAGCATAAAGGCCTACTTGAACAAGTGTTTTTCAATGAAGGACCTTGGAGAAGTTGCTTATATATTAGGCATCAAGATCTATAGAGATAGATCGAGACGCCTCATTGGTCTTTCACCAAGTATGTACCTTGACAAGATATTGAAGAAGTTCAAAATGGATCAGTCAAAGAAGGGGTTCTTGCCTGTATTGCAAGGTACAAGATTGAGCATGGCTCAATGCCCGACCACGGCAGAAGATAGAGAAAAGATGAGTGTCGTCCCCTATGCCTCGGCCATAGGGTCTATCATGTATGCTATGATGTGTACCACACCTGATGTAAACCTTGCCGTAAGTTTGGTAGGAAGGTACCAAAGTAATCCCGGCATGGAACCCTGGACAGCGGTCAAGAATATCCTGAAATACCCGAAAAGGACTAAGGATATGTTTCTCATTTATGGAGGTGATGAAGAGCTTGTCGTAAAGGGTTACGTCGATGCTAGCTTCGACACAGATCTGGATGACTCTAAGTTACAAACCGGATACGTGTATATTTTGAATGGTGGGGCAGTAAGTTGGTGCAGTTGCAAGAAAAGCGTTGTGGCGGGATCTACATGTGAAGCCGAGTACATGGCAGCCTCGGAGGCAGCACAAGAAGCAGTCTCGGTGAAGGAGTTCATTACCGACCTAGGAGTCATACCCAATGCGTCGGGCCCGATGACTATCTTCTGTGACAACACTACAGCTATTGCCCTTGCCAAGGAGCCCAGGTTTCACAGGAAGACCAGGCATATCAAGCGTCGCTTCAACTCCATTCGCGAAAGTGTTCAAAATGGAGACATAGAATTTGTAAAGTACATACGGACCTGAATGTGGCAGATCCGTTGACTAAACCTCTCCCTAGAGCAAAACATGATCAACACCAGAACTGCATGGGTGTTCGATTCATCACAATGTAACTAGACTATTGACTCTAGTGCAAGTGGGAGACTGTTGGAAATATGCCCTAGAGGCAATAATAAAATGGTTATTATTATATTTCTTTGTTCATGATAATTGTCTATTGTTCATGCTATAATTGTGTTATCCGGAAATCGTAATACATGTGTGAATACATAGACCACAACACGCCCCTAGTGAGCCTCTAGTTGACTAGCTCGTTGATCAAAAGATAGTCATGGTTTCCTGACTATGGACATTGGATGTCATTGATAACGGGATCACATCATTAGGAGAATGCTGTGATGGACAAGACCCTATCCTAAGCATAGCTCAAAGATCGTGTAGTTCGTTTGTTGTAGCTTTTCCGAATGTCAAGTATCATTTCCTTAGACCATGAGATTGTGCAACTCCCGTATACCGTAGGAGTGCCTTGGGTGTGCCAAACGTCACAACGTAACTGGGTGACTATAAAGGTACACTACAGGTATCTCCAAAAGTGTCTGTTGGGTTGGCACGAATCGAGACTGGGATTTGTCACTCCGTATGACAGAGAGGTATCTCTGGGCCCACTCGGTAATGCATCATCATAATGAGCTCAATGTGACCAAGTGGTTGATCACGGGATCATGCATTATGGCATGAGTAAAGTGACTTGCTGGTAACGAGATTGAACGAGGTATTGGGATACCAACGATCGAGTCTCGAGCAAGTAACGTACTGATTGACAAAGGGAATTGTATATGGATTGATTGAATCCTCGACATCGTGGTTCATTCGATGAGATCATCGTGGAGCATGTGGGAGCCAACATGGGTATCCAGATCCCGCTGTTGGTTATTGACCGGAGAGGCGTCTCGGTCATGTCTGCATGTCTCCCGAACCCATAGGGTCTACACACTTAAGGTTCGGTGATGCTAGGGTTGTAGAGATATTAGTATGCAGTAACCCGAAAGTTTTCGGAGTCCCGGATGTGATCCCAGACGTCACGAGGAGTTCCGGAATGGTCCGAAGGTAAAGATTTATATATAGGAAGTCCAGTTTCAGCCATCGGGAAGGTTTCGGGGGTCGCCGGTATTGTATTGGGACCATTGGAAGGGTCCCGGGGGTCCACCGGGTGGGGCCACCTATCCCGTAGGGCCCCATGGGCTGAATTGGGAGGGAAACCAGCCCCTAGTGGGCTGGTGCGCCCCCCCTTGGGCCTCCCCTGCGCCTAGGGTTGGGAAACCCTAGGGGTGGGGGCGCCCCCCACCTGGCTTGGGGGGGGGAAGCCACCCCTTGGCCGCCGCCCCCTTGGGGATCCATCTCCTAGGGCCAGCACCCCCTTCCCCCAAAGGCCCCTATATAAAGAGGGGGGAGGGAGGGCAGCCGCAGCCCTTGCTCTTGGCACCTCCCTCTCCCTCCGTAACACCTCTCCTCCCCGCTTGCGCTTGGCGAAGCCCTGCCAGGATCCTGCTACATCCACCACCACGCCGTCGTGCTGCTGGATCTTCATCAACCTCTCCTTCCCCCTTGCTGGATCAAGAAGGAGGAGACGTCTTCCCAACCGTACGTGTGTTGAACGCGGAGATGCCGTCCGTTCGGCACTAGGTCATCGGTGATTTGGATCACGTCGAGTACGACTCCATCAACCCCGTTCTCTTGAACGCTTTCGCATGTGAGCTACAAGGGTATGTAGATGCACTCCTCTCTCCCTCGTTGCTAGATGACTCCATAGATTGATCTTGGTGATGCATAGAAAATTTTAAAATTCTGCTACGTTCCCCAACATCTCTCTCGTGTTCTTGATTTGGCACGGTCTTGATGTATTGCGAGCTTTGCTATTATAGTTGGATCTTATGTTTCTCCTCCCCCTCTTCTCTCTTGTAATGAATTGAGTTTCCCCTTTGAAGTAATCTTATCGGATTGAGTCTTTAAAGACTTGAGAACACTTGATGTATGTCTTGCCGTGGATATCTGTGGTGACAATGGGATACCACGTGCCACTTGATGTATGTTAAGGTGACCAACTTGCGGGTTTCGTGACATTGGGAACCTATGCATAGGGGTTGGCACACGTTTTCTTCGTGATTCTCTGGTAGAACTTTGGGGCACTCTTTGAGGTCCTTTGTGTTGGTTGAATAGATGAATCTGAGATTGTGTGATGCATATCGTATAATCATGCCCACGGATACTTGAGGTGACATTGGAGTATCTAGGTGACATTAGCGTTTTGGTTGATTTGTATCTTAAGGTGTTATTCTAGTACGAACTCTAGGGTTGTTTGTGACACTTATAGGAATAGCCCAATGGATTGATTGGAAAGAATAACTTTGAGGTGGTTTCGTACCCTACCATAATCTCTTCGTTTGTTCTCCGCTATTAGTGACTTTGGAGTGACTCTTTGTTGCATTTTGAGGGATAGTTATGTGATCCAATTATGTTAGTATTGTTGAGGGAACTTACAGTGGCGAAAGTATGAACCCTAGGCCTTGTTTCAACACATTGCAATACCGTTTACGCTCACTTTTATCACTTGTTACCTTGCTGTTTTTATAATTTCAGATTACAAATACCTTTATCTACTATCCATATACCACTTGTATCACCATCTCTTCGCCGAACTAGTGCACCTATACAATTTACCATTGTATTGGGTGTGTTGGGGACACAAGAGACTCTTTGTTATTTGGTTGCAGGGTTGCTTAAGAGAGACCATCTTCATCCTACGCCTCCTACGGATTGATAAACCTTAGGTCATCCACTTGAGGGAAATTTGCTACTGTCCTACAAACCTCTGCACTTGGAGGCCCAACAACGTCTACAAGAAGAAGGTTCTGTAGTAGACATCAAGCTCTTTTCTGGCGCGTTGTCGGGGAGGTTAGCGCTTGAAGGTATATCTTTAGATCTTGCAATCGAGTCTTTTAGTTTCTTGTTTTATCACTAGTCTAGTTTATAAAAGAAAACTATAAAAAAAATGGAATTGAGTTTGTCTCATACGCTTCACCTTTTTAATATCTTTCGTAAGTATGATGGAAAGGATAATTGTGCTCAAGTGCTAGAAGAAGAAATCTATAAAATGTTTGGCACTAAATATTTGAATGATGAGCATGATTGCAATGTTGTTAGTATGAATTCTTTGAATATCCATGATGCTAATGATGATTGCACTAGTTATGATGAAAATGCCTCCTATAAACATGTCAATTTTTGTGGAGTAGACTGGGTTTGCATGTACACACCAAATAGGGATGATAGATATTGCAAGAGGCATAAGTACTTAGAAACCAAATCGTTGCAAGAAAGCCTAGATGAATGTGCTGAAAGATTCAATATTTTTCATGCCCTTGTGAACTTTGCAATGAACATGGTTATTTAAAGATCCAATGCTATTTGTGATAATTTGATTACCCTTGAGCATCATAAAGAGCTTAGCCTTCTTTTGGGTTATGAAGAAATGAAACATATAACTGAGGGTATTCCAAAGTTTAATCTTGATAGAGTTCTTGATTTTGATCTAGAAAATATTTATATGTATTGTGCAGTGAATTGCATTGAAAATCCTTATATTGCCAATTACATAAAGAAAAGAAAACAAATAGAAGATGAAGAGAATACTAATGAAAGGGAAGAGACTTCCCAATATCCTCCTATTCTTTCTTATGATGAATCAGGTAACAAGGAGGAGCCTCCTAATCAACCAATCTCATTAATAAGAAGCTCCAAAAAGAGGATTGAACCCACACATGATGTGTTGAAGAAGAAGAAAAGAAAAAGGAAGAGAGGTAAAAAGATATCTCTCCCAGATAATGCAGCTCCTATTACTATTGTGCCTCATGAAAACATAGTTGTGGTTGTGGAAGATAATGATACTTCTTATGATCTTGAAAATATTTTTGGCACTTGCTTTGAAGAATATGATAATTGCTATACTATTGGTGCTATCTATACTATTAATGATGAGAGTGATTATGCTTATGATATGAAAAGGCCCAAGCTTGGGGATGCTATGTTTGATGAACATGATGTTTTTGAGAATATATTTGCTGCAATTAATGTTTGTCCCAAGCTTGGGGATGCTACGCTTAACGAAGATGATATTTTTAGTCTCCCAAGTTTTGATATGCAAATTCATAATAATAATAACATGCCTCCTACTTATGATAATTATTGTGATGATACATATGCTATAAAAAGTAGTGAGGATTATATTTATAAAACTTGTCATGATTATGGTTACCCCTTTTCTGAACATTACTCTTTTAATGTGGAAACAATTTATAGTATCCAAGTCTCTTATGATACTCCCACTATCCCGAATGAGAAGAATTTTGCTTATGTGGAGAGTAGTAAAATTTCTATGCTTGTAGATCATGAAAAGAATGCTTTAGGTGCTGGTTATATTGTTGAATTCATTCATGATGCTACTGAAAATTATTATGAGGGAGGAATATATGCTTGTAGGAATTGCAATAATATCAAGTTTCCTCTCTACGTGCTTAAAGTTTTGAAGTTATGCTTGTTTTACCTTCCTATGCAAGTTGATTCTTGTTCCCATAAATTGTTTGCTCACAAAATCCCTATGCATAGGAAGTGGGTTAGGCTTAAATGTGCTAGTCATATTCTTCAAGATGCTCTTGTTATGTTTCAATTCTTATCTTTTATGTGAGCATCATTGAAATCATCGTTCCTAGCTAGGGGCATTAAACGATTGTAGCGACTCGACCTTAGACGGTCAAGTCTCTGTGCTTACGTGTCATCCCTGGATCGGTATGTTGACACACACACACAGTACTTGAGGATTTATAACAGAGGTAAATCACATGTATAAAATAACGTAAATACTATTACCTCAATCCAAATAGCGGAAGTAACAAAGGTTGTGGATTCCCATCAACACCAACAACAAAGTTGAGTGTAGAAATCGTAACCCTAACGTATCACTTACTCGTCGTAAGAAGTCCTGAAACATGAGACGTTGCAGCCACAAAGGTCGGTACATTGAATGTACTGGCAAATTCACACCATAGGAGAATGATGAATAAAGGCTATCACTACATGCATATTTGGTTGGTGGAAAAGCTCTATGGTTATAGTTTTTGCGAAAAGCCAATTTTTCCCTACTACAAAGGAATATATTTTATTTAACTACAAAGTTGGTTGAAATATTGAGAAGGTTCCTCCAACTCAATCCCAAATTAACATCAATAACCCAACAAATTATTTAAGTAACATGATGAGATCAATAGGATAATCCAAGTACCAGAGACTCAAGATTGTCCATAACCGGGGATGCGGCTAATCATGATTAGTTTGTACACTCTGCAGAGGTTTGCGCACTTTTCCTCACAAGACTCGATCGCCTCCGTTGGATTTCTCGCACTACATGGTGTTTGAGAAACGGATGACCGAGACACAGTCTTTCAGAAACATCAACTCTCTACTCCGGGCAGACCATACCAAACCTACGACCCTCTACCTGCTAATCCACCTCTTCAAGAGCTTCACATAACTTACTCAACTATGCTAGAGCCCATAATAGCTTGTGGCTTCACACGGAAGTTTCTAGCATGAATAGTCTTATGATCCCTTTGAGCCTGGGTGGCGGTCCATAGGAAGATCACACGGGTACTCCGGGATTTCCAAAAATACAGGCAACACTGGGTACTCTAGGTGCCTCAATCCACCCAAATGTGTATTTAAGTTGCCACCTTAAGTTGAACCATTAATTAACAATATCACATCTGTCATGGATTTGACTCACCCAAACCACGTCTACGAACATAGCATAGCAGTATAAGCAATTCGTATAAGTAACTCCCAAGGGTTTGAATGTAACAGGGCAATAGGTTCTACCTCATCAGCTACTTCCCAACCCACATGTTAATGACATCCTAACCATGCAATGTTTGAGGATTGGAACTAATGCATAAAAACTGGGTGATAAAGGGGTATGATCAAAGTGTGAACTTGCATGTACTGTTGATGAAGATGATTCGCACTCAAAACTCTTGATAGTTCTACTCCTCACACTCCGTTCAATCTATCATGAGCAAGCAATAGTAACCACATATAAGCAATCACTCAAAAGATCGGGAAGAACGAAGAAGACAGTTCGGAAAACATCAAAACCAAGCAAATAACTCTTGGAACATAAAACAATGTCTAATAGTACCAAAATTATGTGAATTTGGCCTTATCAGAAAGTTTAGGTCAAGAGCTTCGATTTGCAAAAAGAATCAACTAAATCGGAGTTACGAAACTCAAGTTATGCTCAAAAGAAGTTTGAATATGAATCTAAACAAATTTCGAAATTTGAAAATTTCAAACAGTTGATGTGACAGGTTCACTGGATAGGTGAAAACAAGACGAAGCTATAGGCGCTGGTTTCATCTAATTTGGATAAACGAGTGAAAAGTTATGGCTATTTGAAAAATCACGACCAAGCTGTTTTACGAAAGAAAAAATAACTACGGTTAAGGTCTAAAGTATAAATACGTAGACTAATTGATAATCTAATTATTCTATCATATTAGTCTAAAAATAATAAACTACGGAAGTATAAGAAGAAGAAAAACAAAGAAAAATACATTTTTAAGGCAGAGAAAAGACAACTTTGGAGAGAGGAGACAACTTCCAGAAGTCGCGCCGGAGAGGAGAAAAATATTTTTCTTAAATGAATCTAGTCAAACCAAAATATTGATTTAACCCGAATCGGATGATTTTTGGAGCCTCTATGGGTCTATATTTATAGGTGGAAAAAAGGTTTAGGAGTCAAAGGCTAGGCAATGTGGGACTAAACGTAGACGAAAATATACGAAACAGAGAAGAAAAGAGGTGGATGGGCCTAAAGGCCTTCGGCCGGCCGCGCGCGCACGCTGCGGCTGCAGTTTTTTTTAAACAAAATTCGGCCTAAAAAATGAAAAGGTTGGCTGGGCCTGGCCCATGTAGGATAGAATAAACACTAAAATGATGGGGCACCCGATGCCACTATGCAGCGCACGTGGGCGACAAATAATTATGGCCGCACGTATAGTTTTTTTTAAATAGAAACAGAAAGGGAAACTGAATAACGAAAATAAAATAAAAAACTTTATATAGGCATATTATATATATAAATTTTCAGAAAAAGATTTTCTATGAAATGAACATTTTCTAACGTCAAATGAAATCCAAAAAAATTTGAATAAATCAAACAGTGCTACTGGTGCAATAAAAACTCAATAAAATCATTTTAAAAACACCAAAATGATTTCAAATTCATTTTTTCTCCAATTTTGTATTGTAGGGAATCATGTTACCCTATTTTCCATATATTTTATTTTTGGAGAAAAATAATTTGAATAAAACCAAAATAACTCCAAATTGAAAATAATTTCTAAAAGGACTTTGAATTTGATCCTTTTAAACTCCCAACTCATATTTCATATAATTTGAAGAAGTCATTTTATCTTCTCTCATGAAAATCATTGAGTTGCTTGAAGTTTCTGAATTGGGAATATTTTCAAATGAAATTCAAATATTTTCAACAATCCTTTTCATTTAAATAAATGGAAGAAGTCATGCCATCTTCTCTCTAGGGTTTTGTATGAAAAGAATTTGAATTCACGAAGATCATAAAAGCAAAATAGTGAAAGTTTGGGAAAGTCCTTTTATTCCCTCTCATTTAACTTTCAAAAAGTTTCGAATTCCACTCAAATTCACTCATCACAATCAAGCAACAATCAAAACTATCTATTTATTATAACATTCCAAAATTTAGAATTTTGGGATGTTACAAACCTACCACCCTTAAAATGAATCTCGTCCTCGAGATTCGGAGAGGCTAGCAAGAAAAAGGTTAGGATTTGGGGGTCTCCTCAAAATTCATCAATTGTCGCAGGAGGGGGTCTGGGGTGCTACCACCCTTAGAAGCATGGTTATGGTTCCATCAAAACTCATATACTCCATCCTTATTCTTGACAGGGCCGATCTTCTCAGATCGTAAGGATAATTCCTTCTCTGGCTCTTCCGGCAGCGGCATAACCTTTTCCTCAATTCTTCTGTACTTTCATCCTGGTAAGGTTATTCCAAGACTCGGTCTTCTTAGCTAACGGGTCTGGCACCAATACTAATCAACTATCAATATCTCATGGTGGTCAAAAATTTATGGTTTCTCCTGCAGGAAATGGGTCTAGGTTGATCCTCACCATATAACCTACGGTTGGCAAAAGCTGTCGTGTACAAGGGAAAATTCTTATACCATTCTAGGGTTTAAACAAGGTTTGATCGTCGTCTCTCTACTATAGGTAAGTCTCTCAGATTTACCATCCCATATAGCAAGGCAAATAATAAGAGTAAGTCGGTATGGTGATCAATCCATCCCGCACCCAAATCATTACCCTGTATACGGTTTAGTGAATCTTGCATTCTAACACTCGGTCATCCTCACAAGCATTGCAGAATTTCTCTTGTCGACGAACCAAGTTCGGTTAAGTCCATTAATTCTGCAAGCCAAACAAACATCTATCGTTCCTTCACAACCCTCAGGTTTTGCGTAACTCCTATAAGATCGTCTATCGATAAAATCATAACTGCTTTCAGGGTTTTTCCTTCAGCAAGAATGTGCTTGCTTCTTGGCAGGTCCTGGGACCTGTGGGTTATGACCATCTCATCACTTGTAAACCTTGAACTTATCCTCTGGGCAACTTATCGTTATTCCAACATCCAACTTCCAACTTCCTAGCATACTTAAAATCCATCCAATTGTATTGTCTCCCTTCCTTCTATTTGTACAAGACTAAGACGTGATTACTCAAACTCATCATGGAGTTATAATCATTCCATAATACCAACATCATACCTCCTTTATATCCAATAGTAATTCATCTCTTCATCCTCGTGGGTTATCCCACATACCGAGATATAAACTTATACTTATGGAGTCCATACTCCACTTCGTGGAACATCATTATCCTTTCCAGGGTCAAGCGTCCTTACAGGGGAATATTGGCCATCTCTGCATGGCACTTCTTCAACTGGGAAACGTGAAACACATCATGAACTCCTGACAGTCCTTCGGGTGACTCCAACTTGTTGGACACTTCTCCCGTACGCTCCAAAACTCGGTATGGTCCTACAAATCTCGGGGCTAACTTTCCCTTAACTGCAAATTGTTTAACTCCTCGCAGAGGGGACGAAGACATGCTTTGTCTCCAATCTCATAGACTACCTCCTTGAGTTTTTGAGTCTGCATAACTCTTCTGCCTAGACTGGGCTACCTTCAGTCTATCTCGAATCAACTTAACATTCTCTTCTGACTCCTTGATCACATTTGGTCCAAACAATTGACGGTCTCCAACTTCATCCCACATACTCTTGGGGCACCACACATATCGAGACAAAACTCGTATTCATTTTGTCCGAAATCCACTCAGTGGAGTATCCTTATCTTTTCCAGGGGTCAAGGGTTCTTACAGGGTACTACCACCCTTAAAATGCACAAATCTTCCATAGACCATATTTCTCATATCCTCACAAATGGTCAAAATCCTTCTTCATAGAGTAACAACTCATAAAATCCATATCAGTACCAGCGATGCTAACTTTCTCAAATTCTCAAAGTATTACAATCTCCCGCACTTCCATTACATGCCTCAACTCAACACCTCAATATAAAAGAAAATGTTCTCACTTCTACTACTCCATTTCCTTTGTTGCAAACTCACTATCTAGCACAAGTCTCCTTATCTTGGGGCATCCTCTGGCAAAGTGCCCTGCTCTATTACAACGAAAACATATTACTTCTGACAAGTCTCGAGGTTTCCTTTTTGGGCAACTGCTGAGGTAGTGCCCTGACTCCTTGCACCTGTAATAGGTGATATGACTCAGGTCCTTCCTGGTATCCAATCTACTTCTCTTCCTGGACTTTTCCGTTCCAATCATGGATTCTATTTCTCGTGGGTCATACTCTACTTCCTCCGTCGGGAATTTTACTAGATCCCCATTCATACAATTCTGGGAGATGTGTCCTTCTTCTCCACATGAATAGCAAGACTTAGTGCAGGGTTTACTCGGGTCCTCTTTAGGTGTGTCCTCCACATCTTCCTTCATCACGGGTTCTTCTAAAATTTCCATAAGGGCTCCTTTCTTTACTTCTTTCTTATGCTGTATGGTTCTTCGTACCATGGGGTAAATGTGGCACTGAGTAGGATAGTGGGTAGTCCCTTCACACAAGAAACAAGTAATCTGCCTAGTTGGGCATTCTTCAACTGGGTGACTTCCTTCACAATTAGGGCATTCATCCTTGTGTTCTTTATGGGTGTGTCCTATTTCTCCACAAATCTTGCATGCACAAGGTTTCTTCATATGCTTTCCATAAGGCTTCAACTTCTGGGACACAAACCGAAACTTTGGCAAAGTCAACTTAAATTCTTTCCAAGTGATTACTCCTTGCCATCCATTGATGGTTTGGTACATCCTCCACCAAGTAGCAGCACCTCTTTCAAAGCACTGAAGAACATGTTGGGTCATATCCTTTCTGACTATAGGGTTATTCTTCATGTGATCCTCCATGTTCTGAATCCATCGGTCTGTCTCCAATTGACTTATCGGTCTAGGGAAACATGAGTTCATCTCCATTCATCCTCTATTGGGTCCATGGGTTTGGGGTGAGATGAGAGATACAAAGGGGGATGCACACAATAGAAGCAATAGTTTTGAAAAGGCAGATTTGTGGCTGTTGGGAAAAACATCAAACAAATGACAACTCACAAACGTCGCATCTAACGTAGGTATAACAGGGGTTTGGTCTTCTAAAGGTCAATAAATCTTCAAAATTGCCAAACTCTTCAAGTCTTGTTCATGTCTTCGATGGCTTCTTTCGATCGTGCTTGTCCTTCTCAAGTTCTTTTGCCAGATCATCTCTGTTGACGCGAAGTCTCTCGTGACGTCCTTTAATAGTTATGGAGTTGCATTCCAAACTTCTGGGTTTCAACATCCTTGGCATGAACCATGGTCCTACTGTCCTTCAGTTCCTGACGAATCTCCTGTATCTCAAAGTTTTGCTCCTCCAGCTTGGCTACTTTCAGCTTCTGGATCCTGAGTTCTCCATGAAATGCTCCTTGTCAAAATACGGCTTCCTGAAGGTCCATCTTAAACTTCTTGATGTCACACTCCAGATCTTGGTGATACACCGGCTATGGTTAAACTTCATCTTGCTGATAGGTGCTCCATCAGCCTTCTACCATCCAATCCTTCCATGCATATGCATGTTTAACTCCTCACGATGACAATGGCATAAGCGGGTGATAACACCATGATTAGCTGTGTCTATGCCCATGTTACTGCCATGAGCTTTCATTCCATAATTGATGTCTTTAGGGTTTTTCTAGACAAAACTTTGAGTTCTCATGCTCCATGTTCCGGTCTTTCTCCGATACACCTTGATCTCGGGTATTGACAGCTTCCTTGGTCTGCCAAGTTCCATAAGAGGTGTCTTCCTAGGTCATACAAATCTGGAAAACTCTACAGGGCCTTCAAATTCTCCTAGTGTTCGGAGTCTTCACCCGTTGTAGTTTCCATTATTATAATACACGGTAAAATCCTCTTCGTTCCAAAGTGGTCTTAGTTGTCCGATATCTTGTACTTCTTGAAGTGGTCTCATCAAGCGAATCTTCGTGTGGTCAAAAAGGGAAAGGGGTATAGTCTCACTAAAATGGAATATTTGAATAAGCTCAGAAGAGAAGAGAGGAAAAGATCTTTTTGAAAATGAAGTTGTAGAGAAAAATCTTTCCTATGGGCCTGCCAATTTCTAGGGTCACGTCCTACAGTCAACATGTGCTCTGATACCATCTTGTAGCGACCCTACCTCAGACGGTCAAGTCTCTGTGCTTACGTGTCATCTCTGGATCGGTATGCTGACACACACAATACTCGAGGACTTATAACAGAGGTAAATCACATGTATAAAATAACGTAAATACTATTACCTCAATCCAAATAGCGGAAGTAACAAAGGTTGTGGATTCCCATCAACACCAACGGCAAAGTTGAGTGTAGAAATCGTAACCCTAACGTATCACTTACTCGTCGTAAGAAGTCCTGTAACATGAGACATTGCAGACACAAAGGTCAGTACATTGAATGTACTGGCAAATTCACACCATAGGAGAATGATGAATAAAGGCTATCACTACATGCATATTTGGCTGGTGGAAAAGCTCTATGGTTATAGTTTTTGCGAAAAGCCAATTTTTCCCTACTACAAAGGAATATATTTTATTTAACTACAAAGTTGGTTGAAATATTGAGAAGGTTCCTCCAACTCAATCCCAAATTAAGATCAATAACCCAACAAATTATTTAAGTAATGTGATGAGATCAATAGGATAATCCAAGTACCAGAGACTCAAGATTGTCCATAACCGGGGACACGGCTATTCATGATTAGTTTGTACACTCTGCAGAATTTGCGCACTTTTCCCCACAAGACTCGATCGCCTCCGTTGGATTTCTCGCACTACCTGGTGTTTGAGAAACGGATGACCGAGACACAGTCTTTCATAAACATTAACTCTCTACTCCGGGCAAACCATACCAAACCTACGACCCTCTACCTGCTGATCCACCTCTTCAAGAGCTTCACGTAACTTACGCAACTATGCTAGACCCCATAATAGCTTGTGGCTGCACACGAAAGTTTCTAGCATGAATAGTCTAATGATCCCTTTGAGCCTGGGTGGCGGTCCATAGGAAGATCACACGGGTACTCCGGGATTTCCAAAAATACAGGCAACACTGGGTACTCCAGGTGCCTTAATCCACCTAGATGTGTATTTAAGTTGCCACCTTAAGTTGAACCATTAATTAACAATCTCACATTTGTCATGGATTTCACTCACCCAAACCACGTCTACGAGCATAGCATAGCAGTATAAGCAATTCGTATAAGTAACTCCCAAGGGTTTGAATGTAACAGGGCAATAGGTTCTACGTCATCAGCTACTTCCCAACCCACATGTTAATGACATCCTAACCATGCAATGTTTGAGGATTGGAACTAATGCATAAAAACTGGGTGATAAAGGGGTATGATCAAAGTGTGAACTTGCATGTACTGTTGATGAAGATGATTCACACTCAAAACTCTTGATAGATCTACTCGTCACACTTCGTTCAATCTATCGTGAGCAAGCAATAGTAACCACACATAAGCAATCACTCAGAAGATCGGGAAGAACGAAGAAGACAGTTCGGAAAACATCAAAACCAAGCAAATAACTCTTGCAGCATAAAACAATTTCTAACAGTACCAAAATTATGTGAATTTGGCCTTATCAGAAAGTTTAGGTCAAGAGCTTCGATTTGCAAAAAGAATCAACTAAATCGGAGTTACGAAACTCAAGTTATGTTCAAAAGATGTTTGAATATGAATCTAAAAAAAAATTCGAAATTTGAAAATCCATGAAAGTGGATTATTCCATGAATTCCTCAAAGCGAGGCTCATCAAAATGAAAAATCTCAAAACAGTTGATGTGACAGGTTCACTGGATAGGTGAAAACAAGACGAAGCTATAGGCGCTGGTTTCATCTAATTTGGATAAATGAGTGAAAAGTTAAGGCTATTTGAAAAATGAGGGCCAAGCTGTTTTACGAAAGAAAAATAGCTACGGTTAAGGTCTAAAGTATAAATACGTAGACTAATTGATAATCTAATTATTCTATCATATTAGTCTAAAAATAATAAACTACGGAAGTATAAGAAGAAGAAAAACAAAGAAAGATACCTTTTTAAGGCAGAGAAAAGACAACTTTGGAGAGAGGACACAACTTCCAGAAGTCGCGCCGGAGAGGAGAAAAATATTTTTCTTAAATGAATCTAGTCAAACCAAAATATTGATTTAACCCGAATCGGATGATTTTTGGAGGCTCTATGGGTCTATATTTATAGGTGGAAAAAAGGTTTAGGAGTCAAAGGCTAGGCATGTGGGACTAAACATAGACGAAAATATACGAAACAGAGAAGAAAAGAGGCGGATGGGCCTAAAGGCCTTCGGCCGGCCGCGCGCGCACACTGCGGCTGCAGTTTTTTTTAAAACAAAATTCGTCCTAAAAGAATGAAAAGGCTGGCTGGGCCTGGCCCATGTAGGAGAGAATAAACACTAAAATGATGGGGCGCCCGATGCCACTATGCAGCGCACGTGGGCGACAAATAATTATGGCCGCACGTACAATTTTTTTTAAAATAGAAACAGAAAGGGAAACTGAATAACGAAAATAAAATAAAAAATTTTATATAGGCATATTATATGTAAAAAAATTCAGAAAAAGATTTTCTACGACATGAACATTTTCTAACGTCAAATAAAATCCACAAAAATTTGAATAAATCAAGCAGTGCTACTAGTGCAATAAAAAATCAATAAAATCATTTTAAAAACACCAAAATGGTTTCAAATTAATTTTTTCTCCAATTTTGTATTGTAGGGAATTATGGTACCCTATTTTCCATATATTTTATTTTTGGAGAAAAATAATTTGAATAAAACCCAAATAACTCCAAATTGAAAATAATTTCCAAAAGGACTTTGAATTTGATCAGTTTAAACTCCCAACTCATATTTCATATAATTTGAAGAAGTCATTTTATCTTCTATCATGAAAATCATTGAGTTGCTTGAAGTTTCTGAATTGGGAATATTTTCAAATGAAATTCAAATATTTTCAACAATCCTTTTCATTTAAATAAATGGAAGAAGTCATGTGATCTTCTCTCTAGAGTTTGTATGAAAATAATTTGAATTCACGGAGATCATAAAAGCAAAATAGTGAAAGTTTGGGAAAGTCCTTTTATTCCCTCTCATTTAACTTTCAAAAAGTTTCGAATTCCACTCAAATTCACTCATCACAATCAAGCAACAATCAAAACTATCTATTTATTATAACATTCCAAAATTTAGAATTTTGGGATGTTACAACGATAGCGCTTGTTGGGAGGCAACCCAATTTTATTTTAGTTACTTGCTTTTTGTTCCTGTTTAGTAATAAATAATTCATCTAGCCTCTATTTAGACGTGGTTTTATGCTTTTAATTAGTGTTTGTGCCAATAGAACCTTTGGGAAGACTTGGGGAAAGTCTTGTTGATCATGCTGTAAAAAACAAAAACTTTAGCGCTCACGAGAATTGCTCCCATTTTTTTTGGAGAGTGATATTTAGTTAATTATTTTTGCAGATGATTAATAGATAAATTCCTCATGTCCAGAAATTTATTTGATAATTTTATGAGTTCCAGAAGTATACGTTTGATCCAGATTACTACAGACTGTTCTGTTTTTGATAGATTCTGTTTTTCATGTGTTGTTTACTTATTTTGACGAATCTATGGCTAGTAAAATAGTTTATAAACCATAGAGAAGTTGGAATACAGTAGGTTTAACACCAATATAAATAAAGAATGAGTTCATTACAGTACCTTGAAGTGGTGACTTATTTTCTTATACTAACGGAGCTTACGAGTTTTCTGTTAAGTTTTGTGTTGTGAAGTTTTCAAGTTTTGGGTAAAGATTCGATGGACTATGGAATAAGGAGTGGTAAGATTCTAAGCTTGGGGATTCCCAAGACACCCCAAGGTAATATTCAAGGATAGCCAAGAGCCTAAGCTTGGGGCATCCCCTCTTTCGTCTTTGTTCATCAGTAACTTTACTTGGAGCTATATTTTTGTTCGCCACATGATATGTGTTTTGCTTGGAGCGTCAATTTATTTTCTTAGGATTTGCTTGCTTTTATTTAGAAAAATGTTTTGCATCTTTTATTTCAATAAAAGTGGCATTGATAGCCTTTACTATGGCTATTTTAGAAGTCCACATGTTGCTGTTTGAAAACAGAAAGTTTACCGCTGTTGCAATAATTCCCTAGAAAAGTTAGAATGTGATAAAATGTTGAAACCTTTTGCATATTAAGCTTTGATAAATTTACTACAGTGGGAATTTTCTTTCATAATTTTTGGATCTAGGGAAGTATGTATGTTGCAGCATTCTTTATAGACTATCCTGTTTAGGCAGATTGCTGTTATGTTTGCATTGTTTGCATATGTTTGCTTCTTTAATGATTCTATTTGAGGATAGGACTATTAAATATGCAGAGGCATTGAGTATGCAATGTTGAATAATAATTTTAGTGATTTGCTACAGTAGAGTATGATAAGGTTTTTGCAATGGTTTATGCTAACTTATCTCACGAGTCCTTGTTGAGTTTTGTGTGGATGAAGCTTTTGAGATTTAGGGAGACCGTGATATGAGAGGAATTAAGGAGACAAAAAAGCTCAAGCTTGGGGATGCCCAAGGCATCCCAAGATAATATTTCAAGAAGTCTCAGGAATCTAAGCTTGGGGATGCCCAGGTTGGCATCCCGCCTTTCTTCTTCAACAATTATCGGTTAGTATCGGTTGATCCTAAGTTTTTGCTTCTTCACATGATGTTTGCTATTCTTAGATGTCATTTTATTTCTCTTTGCTTGCTGTTTGAATAGAATACCAAGATCTGAAATTATTAAATGTTAGAGAGTCTTCTCATAGTTGCATAATTATTCGACTACTCATTGATCTTCACTTATATCTTTCAGAGTAGTTTGTCGGTTGCTCTAGTGCTTCACTTATATCTTTTTAGAGCACAGTGGTGGTATTATAGAAATAGATGAACTCTCATGCTTCACTTATATTATTTTGAGAGTCTTAATAGCATAGTAATTTGCTTAAAATCCTAATATTCTAGGTATTCAAGAATAATAAAATTCTCTTATGAGTGTGTTGAATACTATGAGAAGTTTGATGCTTGATGATTGTTTTGAGATATGGAGATGGTGATATTAGAGTCATGCTAGTTGAGTAGTTGTGAATTTGAGAGATACTTGTGTTGAAGTTTGTGATTCCCGTAGCATGCACGCATGGTGAACCGTTATGTAACGAATTCGGAGCATGAGGTGTTTATTGATTGTCTTCCTTATGAGTGGTGGTCGGGGACGAGCGATGGTCTTTTCCTACCAATCTATCCCCCTAGGAGCATGCGCGTAGTACTTTGTTTTGATAACTAATAGATTTTTGCAATAAGTATGTGAGTTCTTTATGACTAATGTTGAGTCCATGGATTATAGGCACTCTCACCCTTCCACCTTTGCTAGCCTCTCTAATACCGCGCACCTTTCGCCGCTATCATACACCCACCATATACCTTCCTCAAAATAGCCACCATACCTACCTATTATGGCATTTCCATAGCCATTCCGAGATATATTGGCATGGAACTTTCCACCATCCAGTCCATCATGACACATTCATCATTGTCATATTGCTTAGCATGATCATGTAGTTGACATAGTATTTGTGGCAAAGCCACCTTTCATAATTTCTTCATACTTGTCACTCTTGATTCATTGCATATCCCGGTACACCGCCGGAGGCATCCATATAGAGTCATACTTTGTTTTAGAATCGAGTTGTAATCATTGAGTTGTAAATAAATAGAAGTGTGATGATCATCATTCAATAGAGCATTGTCTCAAAAAAAAGAGAAAGGCCAAATAAAAAAGGGAAAGGCCAAATAAAAAAGAGAAAATAAATAAAAAGGGGCAATGCTACTATCCTTTTACCACACTTGTGCTTCAAAGTAGCACCATGATATAGCGAGTCTCATATATTGTGCTTCAAAGTAGCACCATGTTCTTCATATAGAGAGTCTCATATGTTGTCACTTTCATATACTAGTGGGAATTTTACATTATAGATCTTGGCTTGTATATTCCAATGATGGGCCTCCTCAAGTGCCCTAGGTCTTCGTGAGCAAGCAAGTTGGATGCACACCCACTAGTTTCTTTTGTTGAGCTTTCATACATTTATAGCTCTAGTGCATCCGTTGCATGGCAATCCCTACTCACTCACATTGATATCTATTGATGGGCATCTCCATAGCCCGTTGATACGCCTAGCTGATGTGAGACTATCTTCTCCTTTTTTGTCTTCTCCACAACCACCATTATATTCCACCTATAGTGTTATGACCATGTCTCACGCTCATGTATTGCGTGAAGATTGAAAAAGTTTGAGAACATCAAAAGTATGAAACAATTGCTTGGCTTGTCATCGGGGTTGTGCATGATTTAAATATTTTGTGTGGTGAAGATGGAGCATAGCCAGACTATATGATTTTGTAGGGATAGCTTTCTTTGGCCATGATATTTTGAGAAGACATAATTGCTTTATTAGTATGCTTGAAGTATTATTATTTTTATGTCAATATGAACTTTTGTCCTGAATCTTTCGGATCTGAATATTCATATCACAAGTAAGAAGAATTACATCGAAATTATGCCAACTAGAATTCCACATCAAAAATTATCTTTTTTATCATTTACCTACTCGAGGACGAGCAGGAATTAAGCTTGGGAATGCTTGATACTTCTCCAACGTATCTATAATTTTTGATTGCTCCATGCTATATTATCTACTGTTTTGGGCAATATTGGGCTTTATTTTCCACTTTTATATTATTTTTGGGACTAACCTATTAACCGGAGGCCCAGCCCAGATTTGCTGTTTTATGCCTATTTCAGTGTTTTGAAGAAAAGGAATATCAGACGGAGTCAAAATAGAACGAAATCAACTGGAGAAGTTATTTTTGGAAGGAAACACACCTGATGACTTGGACCCCACGTCAGAAGATATGGGAGCTGCCCACGAGGGTGGGGGGCGCGCCCCCCCTAGGGCGCGCCTCCTGCCTCGTGGGGCCCCCGTGGCTCCCCTAACATACCTCCTGCACCCATATATACCTACGTGACCTAAAACTTCCAGAACGAAAGATAGATCGGGAGTTTCGCCGCCAGAAGCCTCAGTAGCCACCATAAGTCAATCGGGACCCTGTTCCGGCACCCTGCCGGAGGGGGGAACCCTCACCGGTGGCCATCTTCATCATCCCGGAGCTCTCCATGATGAGGAGGGAGTAGTTCTCCCTCGGGGCTGAGGGTATGTACTAGTAGCTATGTGATTGATCTCTCTCTCTCTCTCTCATGTTCTTGATTTGGCACGATCTTGATGTATCGCGAGCTTTGCTATTATAGTTGGATCTTATGTTTCTCCTCCCCCTCTTCTCTCTTGTAATGAATTGAGTTTCCCCTTTGAAGTAATCTTATCGGATTGAGTCTTTAAAAACTTGAGAACACTTGATGTATGTCTTGCGGTGGATATCTGTGGTGACAATGGGATACCACGTGCCACTTGATGTATGTTAAGGTGACCAACTTGTGGGTTTCGTGACATTGGGAACCTATGCATAGGGGTTGGCACACGTTTTCGTCGTGATTCTCCGGTAGAACTTTGGGGCACTCTTTGAGGTCCTTTGTGTTGGTTGAATAGATGAATCTGAGATTGTGTGATGCATATCATATAATCACACCCACGGATACTTGAGGTGACATTGGAGTATCTAGGTGACATTAGGGTTTTGATTGATTTGTGTCTTAAGGTGTTATTCTATTACGAACTCTAGGGCTGTTTGTGACACTTATAGGAATATCCCAACGGATTGATTGGAAAGAATAACTTTGAGGTGGTTTCGTACCCTACCATAATCTCTTCGTTCGTTCTCCGCTATTAGTGACTTTGGAGTGACTCTTTGTTGCATGTTGAGGGATAGTTATGTGATCCAATTATGTTAGTATTGTTGAGGGAACTTGCACTAGCGAAAGTATGAACCCTAGGCCTTGTTTCAACGCATTGCAATACCGTTTACGCTCACTTTTATCATTAGTTACCTTGCTGTTTTTATATTTTCAGATTACAAAAACAATTATCTACTATCCATATTGCACTTGTATCACCATCTCTTCGCCGAACTAGTGCACCTATACAATTTACCATTGTATTGGGTGTGTTGGGGACACAGGAGACTCTTTGTTATTTGGTTGCAGGGTGGCTTGAGAGAGACCATCTTCATCCTACGCCTCCTACGGATTGATAAACCTTAGGTCATCCACTTGAGGGAAATTTGCTACTGTCCTACAAACCTCTGCACTTGGAGGCCCAACAACGTCTACAAGAAGAAGGTTGTGTAGTAGACATCAGCTACTTCTCCCATACGCTCCAAAACCTTGTATGGTCCTACAAAATGTGGCGCTAACTTTCCCTTAACTCCAAAGCGCTTAACTCCTCGAAGTGGAGATACTCGAAGATAAACTCGGTCTCGGACTTCATAAACTGTCTCCTTAGGTTTAGAATCTGCATAGCTCTTCTGCCTGGATTGGGCTACCTTGAGCCTGTCGCGAATCAATTTTACTTTCTGTTCAGACCCCTTAATCAGATCTGGTCCAAACAGCTGGCGGTCTCCAACTTCATCCCACGACAATGGGGTCTTGCACCTCCTTCCGTACAAGGCTTCGAAAGGGGCCATCTTCAAACTGGAGTGATAACTGTTGTTATAAAAGAACTCTGTGTATGACAAATTCTCGTCCCAACTAGATCCATAATCTAGCGCACAAGCTCTCAGCATATCCTCCAAAATCTGAATGACTCTCTCGGTCTGTCCATCTGTCTGCGGATGGAAAGCTATACTGAATTCTAGCCTGGTACCCAAAGTTTCATGCAACTGACTCCAGAACTTTGAGGTAAACTGGGTTCCTCTATCTGATACAATGCTCCTTGGAACTCCATGCAGACATACGATTCTGGTCATGTATATCTTTGCTAACTTTGCACTAGTATAGGTAGTCTTCACTGGAATGAAATGAGCTACCTTTGTCAAACGATCGACTACAACCCAAATCGAGTCATAGCCTGAACGAGTTCTGGGTAAACCCGTAATAAAATCCATGCCTAGCTTATCCCACTTCCATTCGGGTATCGACAATGGCTGTAGCAATCCTGCTGGCTTCTGATGCTCTGCCTTTACTCTTTGACATACATCACAAACTGCTACATACTCCGCAATGTCCTTCTTCATTCCGGTCCACCAGAAAGTATCTTTCAAATCAAAATACATCTTGGTATTTCCTGGGTGAATCGAGTATGGTGAATCATGGGCTTCCAACCGAATTAACTTCCTGATCTCCGGGTCATTAGGCACATAAACGTGGTCTTCAAACCATAAGGTATCATGTTCATCCTCACGAAATCCTTTAGCTTTTCCTTTGCTCATTTTCTCCCTAATAGAAGCGATCTCCTTGTTGGTTTTCTGGGCTTCTCTGATCTTATCCATCAACATAGACAGAATCTCCAATGCTGCTACATAGCCTCTCGGAACTATCTCCAAACATAGCTCATGAAGATTTTCGGCTAACTTCCTTAGTAAATCTCCTGTCATTAGTGTGTTGACATGGCTTGTACGACTCAACGCGTCAGCTACTACGTTAGCCTTTCCAGGGCGATAATGCAATCTCATATCATAATCCTTGATGAGCTCCAACCATCTCCTTTGTCTGAGATTCCACTCCTTCTGAGATAAAATATACTTCAAACTCTTGTGATCCGTGTACACCTCACAATGGTTTCCAATGACAAAGTGTCTCCAGGTTTTCAATGCATGCACTACGGCTGCTAACTCCAAATCATGCGTAGCATAATTCAACTCATGATGCTTAAGCTGTCATGAGGCATATGAAACAACTCTTCCTTCCTGCATAAGCACTTCTCCAAGTCCTCGACGTGAAGCATCGCAATACACCTCATAATCCTTGGTCTGATCTGGAAAAATCAACACAGGTGATGTAACCAAACGTTTCTTCAACTCCTGGAAACTGGCCTCACAATCCTCGGTCCATATGAACTTGGTATCCTTTTTCAACAACTCCGTCATAGGCTTTGCAATCTTCAAGAAATTTTCAATGAATCTCCGGTAGTATCCTGCAAGTCCAAGAAAACTCCGGATTTCTCCAACTGTTGTTGGGGCTTCCCAATTTGTCACAGTGTCAACCTTAGTGGGATCTACTGTTGTACCCTCTCCGGATATAACGTGTCCAAGAAATCCAACTTCCTTCAACCAAAACTCACATTTGCTAAACTTGGCATATAACTGATGTTCTCTGAGCTTACCAAGTACCAAAGGCAAATGCTCCTTATGCTCCGCTTCATTCTTCGAGTAAACCAGGATATCATCGATGAACACTACAGCGAACTTATCCATAAACTCCATAAACACTTTGTTCATCATGTTCATAAAATAAGAAGGTGCGTTAGTCAGACCAAATGACATAACGGTATACTCGTACAGCCCATACTTGGTGGTAAAAGCCGTCTTAGGTATATCATGTTCTCGAATCTTCAACTGGTGGTATCCTGATCGCAGATCGATCTTGAAAAATACCTTAGCTCCTTGTAATCGATCAAACAGATCATTGATCATCGGTAGTGGGTACTTGTTCTTGATGGTTACTTCATTCAATCCTCGATAGTCAACGACCATCCTTAACGATCCATCCTTCTTCTCCACTAGAAGTACTGGCGATCCCCAAGGCGAAGAACTTGGGCGAATATATCCTTTATCCAGTAACTCCTTAATCTGCTTCTTAATTTCTTCCAAATCCTTTGCGGGCATCCTATATGGTCTCTTAGATATTGGCCCTGTGTCTGGCAAAAGCTCAATCAAAAACTCAATATCTCTATCGGGTGGCATGCCTGGCAACTCTTCTGGAAATACATCAGGGAAATCCTTCACTACTGGTACTTCCTCCTGCACAACTCCTGTTAGACAATTTACTTGAGTCCTCATCGGCACATGCCGGGATACGTACTTTATCCTTCTCCCTTCTGGGGTGGTAAGAAAAATTGACTTACTGGTGCAATCGATGTTTCCTCCATACATCGACAGCCAATCCATACCCAGAATTACATCTAACCCTTGTGATTCCAAAATGATCAAATCCGAGGGAAACACATGCCTACCTATACTCAATGGCACTTGAAAACATCCCTGGCTAGCCATATACTTCGCTCCTGGTGAGCTTACTAACATAGGTGTTCTAAGAACTTTGGTGGGCAGGTTATACTGAAAGTGCAACTATCCCTAGGTGGTTTTGGTAATTCATAACAACATATAGCTCATTGAGCTAATGCTATTCCAAGATGATTATTTTAGGAAAGCTCAATGATTGGCATGGCATGGATGTGAAAGTGGAACCCTCAAAATGCTAAGGACAAAGGATTGGCTCAAGCTCAAAAGCTCAAGACTCTTCATTTTATATTTTAGTGATCCAAGATCACATTGAGTCTTTAGGAAAAGCCAATACTATCAAGGAGGGATGAGGTGTTGCTTAATGAGCCTCTTGCTTCATGTGCTTAGTGATATGCTCCAAAACCCTCAACTACTTTCCCATATCCACATTTGACCTAAACCATAAGCCAAACTCGGTCATACCGATTCTTCCTATCCGGCGCCACCGAGTTTCATTTGTCAAAAGCCACTGCCAAACCCTAGCAATTCGGTTCTACCGATAGGGATCTCGGTCTCACCGAGATGGGATTGCAAACTCTCTATTTCCCTTTCGTAACTTTTCAGTCTCACCGAAAGAGCGGATCGGTCCCACCGAGATTGCAATGTAAATTCAGTGTTTCCTTTTTGTAACTTTTCGGTCTCACCAAAAGAGCAAATCGGTCCCACCGAGTTTGCCTGACCAACTCTCTGGTTAGCTAATTACCAAATTCAGTCTCACCGAGTTTGTGTAATCGGTCTCACCGAGATTACGTTATGCCCAAACCCTAACCATATCGGTCCTACCGAGTTGCATGTCAGTCCCACCAAAAATCTCTAACGGTCACTAGGTTTACATTTTCGGTCTGACCGAGTTTGTTGATTCGGTCCCACCGAGATTGGAAAACTGTGTGTAACGGTTGGATTTTGTGTGGAGGCTATATATATCCCTCCACCTCCTCTTCATTCGTGAAGAGAGCCATCAGAACACATACACAATTCCAACTCATATGTTCTGAGAGAGAACCACCTACTCATGTGTTGAGATCAAGACATTCCATTCCTACCATATGAATCTTGATCTCTAGCCTTCCCAAGTTGCTTTCCACTCAAATCTTCTTTCCACCAAATCCAAATCCTATGAGAGAGAGTTGAGTGTTGGGGAGACTATCATTTTGAAGCACAAGAGCAAGGAGTTCATTACCTACACACCATTTGTTACTTCTTGGAGAGTGGTGTCTCCTAGATTGGCTAGGTGTCACTTGGGAGCCTCCGACAAGATTGTGGAGTTGAACCAAGGCATTTGTAAGGGCAAGGATACCGCCTACTTCGTGAAGATCTACCGCTAGTGAGGCAAGTCCTGTGTGGGCGATGGCCATGGTGGGATAGACAAGGTTGCTTCTTCATGGACCCTTTGTGGGTGGTTGCTTCTTCGTGGACCCTTCGTGGGTGGAGCCCTGTGTGGACTCGCGCAACCGTTGCCCTTTGTGGGTGGAGCCCTCCGTGGACTCTCGCAACCGTTACCCTTTGTGGGTTGAAGTCTCCATCAACGTGGATGTAGGATAGCACCACCTATCCGAACCACGGGAAAAACATTCGTGTCTCCAATTGCGTTTGATTTCTCCAAACCCTTCCCTTTACATTCTTGCAAGTTGCATGCTTTACTTTCCGCTGCCAATATACTCTTTGCATGCTTGCTTGAATTGTGTGATGATTGCTTGATTTGTCCTACAATAGCTAAAATCTGCCATGAACTAAAATTGGGAAAAGGTTAAGTTTTTATTTGGTCAAGTAGTCTAATCACCCCCCCCTCTAGACATACTTTCGATCCTACAAGTGGTATCAGAGCTTTGGTCTCCGTTTGCTTTGATCTCCATAGCTTTTGGTGGTCATAGCCTTGGTTTCACAACCTAGGAGAGTATGGCGTCTAGCGAGGGAAATTATCACCGTAGAGGTCCTTACTTTGATGGTACTAATTTTGCTAGTTGGAAGCATAAAATGAAAATGCATATTCTTGGACATAACCCCGCCGTTTGGGCTATTGTGTGTGTTGGTTTTCAAGGTGACTTCTTTGATGGGAAAGAACCAAACCGTGAAGCTACCGCGGAAGAGTTGAAGATGTTGCAATACAATGCTCAAGCTTGTGATATTCTCTTCAACGGATTATGCCCCGAAGAATTCAACAAAATCAACCGTCTTGAGAATGCAAAGGAAATTTGGGACACTTTGATTGATATGCACGAAGGTACCGACTCCGTCAAGGAATCCAAGTTGGATGTGCTTCAAAGTCAACTTGACAGGTTCAAAATGAAGGATGGTGAAGGTGTCGCTGAAATGTACTCTAGGCTTGCTCTCATCACAAATGAGATTGCCGGCTTAGGAAGCGAAGAGATGACCGATAGATTCATCATCAAGAAGATTCTAAGAGCCTTGGATGGAAAATATGATACCGTGTGCACATTGATCCAAATGATGCCCAATTACAAAGATCTCAAGCCAACGGAGGTGATTGGAAGAATTGTTGCTCATGAGATGTCACTTAAGGATAAAGAGGAACTTCACAACAAATCAAGTGGTGCCTACAAAGCCTCATGTGAAGCCCCTACATCATCAAGTGAGAAACAAGACTTCAATGAAGAATTGAGCTTAATGGTGAAGAACTTCAACAAGTTCTACAAGAGTAGATGCAAAGATAGAAGCTTCAAGTCAAGGTCCTACAATGACAAAAGATCTTCTAGTCGAGAGCGAAACTGCTACAGTTGTGGAAGACCCGGACACTATTCCAATGAGTGTACGGCTCCCTACAAGAGAAGAGAAGATTCTCCAAAAAGAAGAAGCAAAGAATCACCAGCAAGAGAGAGAAGGAGTAGAGATGATCATTATGAACGAAGATACTCACGGAGAAGCAAGGATTCGGAAAGGAAGGAAAAATCATCAAGGAGCTACACAAGACGAAGACATCAAGCTCATGTTGGTGAATGGGTATCCGGCTCCGACTCCGACAGCCACTCCGAGAGAAGTTATCACTCCGACTCCGAAGATACTCAAGATGAAGGTGTTGCCGGTCTAGCACTTGTGTCAACCAACTCCTACGACATATTTGACTCACCAAATGAAGGAATTGGAAGATGCTTCATGGCCAAAGGTCCTAAGGTAACACACCCCGAGTATGTTGATTTCAATAGTGATAAAGATGACTTGTTAGGTGATGATTTGCTTGTTGACAACTCTAGTGATGAATACTATGATGAAATATCAATTAAACATGCTAATCAAGATAAAACGAATGACAATGATAAGGAGAAGATTGAGGCTCTAACTAAAGAACTAAACACTCTTAAGTTAGCTCATGAAACTATCTTCGAAGATCATCGAGAACTTTTAAGAGCTCATGGGAAATTATGCTTTGAAAAGCTCAACCTTGAGCAAGAGCATGAGTTCTTAAAAGCAATCAATGATGATCTTCGCAAGAAAAGTTCTTCTCACATTGCCAAGCGTTTACTCTTATCCACTTACATGCCTCAAGTCAAGTCTAATAACAAGAACAAGAAAGATTCTTCCTCTAGTAGTAACAATGATCATGCTAAATCCAATATTGTTGCTTCTAGTAGTTCTCTTGATTCCACTAATGATTCTCTTAGCCAAGTTACACTTGAGCAAGAAAATAGCTTAGTGAAGGGAATTATAGAGAAAGGAGTGTACAAAAGCCTTGCCGGGAGTATGCAATTCGAGGAAATTGTGCGCAAGCAAGGAATGCACCGGAAGAATCAAGGTGTTGGTTTTGAGCGAAGGTTCAATGCCAATGGAGTTGAGTGGGAAGAAGATCAATACCCCAAGACAAAGTTTGTTCCTCAACAAGAGAAGTATGATACTTCTTTCAAGGGGACACAAGCTCAAGATGATCTTCCACCACAAGACTACAAGCAAAAAGGCAAGGACAAGCTTCAAGAGGAAATTGATGCATTTGAAGAAGCTCATAAGACCTTAGTCAAGTGGATTCCCAAGACTACTTCAAGTTCCACTTCATCAAGTACGACTACAACTCCAAGGATTCCCATCAAGATGGTGTGGATCCAAAAGAAGAAGAACTAGAGAGTTCTTGAGGGTGACTCCGCCAACATACTTCACTCTTATCATTTTGGCAAGAACAAGTGCAATCAACTTCCACATCTTGCACTAGTTCAAGGAGTCACAAACCCTCTTGTTGGTAAGACAAGGGACAAGGTAACCTAAAAGTTTTCATGGACATCATCATGTGTGTGCATCACTCTATGTCTATGGATATCCTTGTTTGTTCCTTGTGGGACTAACCCGTGTAGGTATTGAAAGTGCAATTCACTCAAATGGATAGCTCCAAGTGATCTACATAAACATTGAGCATCCACATCTTCGACATCTACATGAAGTCATCATCGACAAAACCCGAGGTTAGTTCATCCCTCTTAGGGGTGATATCACGTCTAGGGGGAGCTTTACTCTAAGACTTGAGCTAAAGCAACTCTAACGATGTGAACGCAACAATGCTTTATGTAAAAGTGGTAACCCCACTTGAGCTTAAACGATGAGTATGACCTACGATCAAGTGTTCTCATTTGACTCCTAAGTCAATATACTCATATATAGATGACCTAGTCATTGCAAATTGCTTGATAGATGCTAGAATTGGTTGTGCATGCCTTGTCACATGTATCATTTGCCATCTTATTGTGTGAGCATGCTGGTTGCATATTTTACTCATTCGAGGACATCCACTTGTTGCTTTGATTGTTTGGTTTTATTTCCTTTTGCCAAGTGGATGGACAAGAGTGCCTAAGAACCTCCTCTAGCTATCTATGCTTTTCTCGTCTCAAACTCTATTCATGCTGCATCACAAAATTTGATCAAGTCAGATTCGAACCACTCTATGTGAGGAGCGCTCGGAGTCCCCGATTCGTCATAGACTTAAACTTACAAAACCTCTTTATGATTCTCGATCTGACTGATACCCCACTTTCGGTCCTACCGAGATCATCAAGTTGATCTAGGTTTTCGATCTCGGTGCAACCGATTTGAACTTTTCGGTCACACCGAGTTTCAGTAACTGCTTGCAGTTATGAATCTCGGTGCCACCGAGTTGTTCCACTCGGTCACACCGACAGGGTCGGGCTATATATAGTCACGGGCAAAATTTGGAAATTTCTCCGAACCCCTTCGCCCGCGCGATAGCCTGCTCTGCCAACGTGGTCTCCGGATCATCTTCTCGCCGCCAGCCGCCTCCAGTCACTGGTCTCCGTCGCCGTCAACGGAATTCTACCCCACCGTTGCCGCCGTAGCGAGTCTCCGCCGAACTAGGGTATGGACTCGATCTTTGTGCTATTCTCCAATCTAATTCCTAGCACATTGTGATCATCATGATTCTTGCCACGATTGAAACACTCCTATCCAGTCAATGCGCTCGTAGATTAGGTTTGATTCAAAAAATTTAGGGTTAGGTTTCCGCCGAAACCATCTCGGACCCACCGAGTTGAAAAACTCGGTCCCACCGATTTGGCCTATGCCATTGCACAAGTGAGACTCAGTCTGACCGAGAATTACTTATCGGTGTGACCGATTTTGGAACTCTGTGAAACCCTAGCAGTCTCGGTGCCACCGAACTATGACTCGGTCCGACCGAGTTCACTAGTTTAGGTTCCAAAACTGCTTCGGTATCACCGAGTTTGAAAATCGGTAGATCCGAGATGATTTCAGTGGGAAACTAAAACTAAGTTTTTGGATCATTCTTTTGCAAAAATCTCTGCATTTTGTGATGCTCATCCACTCTACCTCATCTATAAACTATTCACAGGGTCAGCAGTCAGCTTGTTCATCATGTCAGATCAGAGTGACAGCCAGAATGTGTCAGAACAGCAAGTGGTGATGAGTGAGGGCACTAGTCCCTCCAGCTCTTTAGATGATGGCAGCAGAAGTACCCCAAGCAATCTGCCAAAAGCTGCCACTAGACAGAGGAAGAAGAGAACTTCTGATTCTGAAGATGAAGATTATGTGGCAGAGGAAGAGGCCACATCAAAGAGAGTTGAGCCAGCTCAAGGCACAAAGCCAGGACTGAAGATCAAAAGGCCAGCAGGCAGGCAGCCTATGTCAAAGGCTAGAGCTTCAACTGAAAAGCCTGCACCCAAAGAGCCAGTTGTTGCTGAAGGCAAGAAGAGGAAGGAAAGGGTCAAGAAGATCGTGGCCAGAGTGCTTGGAAAGGCTTCCATCATGGAATAGGAAGAGGAAGAAGAGGTTGCTGCACCAGCACCTAAGGCACCCAAGCTAATGGGTGATGCTATCAAATCAGGGGCTACTGCATCTAAGCCCAAGGCTGCATCAAAGGTCAAGGCAGCACCAAAGAGAAATACAAGGAGCATACCTGCTGCTGAGAAGAACAAGGCCCCAGTGCCTGAAGCTGTTGACGAAGAGGATGAAGAGCAAGTTCTCAGAAAACTCAAGCCCAAGATCCCAGACCACAATGATGCTCATCCTGTGGCTGAGGATATGAAGCTCAGGAGAGACTCAGGGCTCAGGAAGTGGAGAGAAGCAGATTCGTATGCTTCAAGGAGAAGGACTGTTGTGGACTACAGATTTCACACCAAGGAACAGTAGGACTTCTATGAGACAGTGCTGCTAGATAAGAAGCCCATAGTTTGTGACATGAGATGGGTCGGCTGGACCTACATGAAAGAAAATGAGGAACACTACCCTGGAGTGTATGACAGCTTTAGTGCGTGTGGAGTTGCAGACTTTGTTGGGCAGAAGCTCACAAAGTGGAACAAGGAGCTAATCATGCAATTCTACTCCACATCACACTTCTACTCAGATGGGAGGATTATATGGATGTCTGAAGGTACGAGGTACCAATCCACAGTTGCTGAATGGGCTCAGCTGATTAATGCCCCAGAGGAGCAAGCAGATGACTTGGACATTTATGCCAAGAAAAAGATGGACCACAACTCAATGTCCAACATGTACAAGGAGATTGCCAATGAAGCTCTTGATACTTTCAAGTTTGGGTTGTTGCACTATCTTCTGTCAGGGCTGCCAACCATCAATTGGATATTGAGGCACACTCTCTTGCCCAAGTCTGGAGATCACAAGATGATCAGAGGCCATGCAATAAATTTGCTTCATGTATTTGATGTGCCACAGAAATTCAAGGTGATGAGCCTGATAGTAGAGACTATCAAGAGGACAGCAGCAGACCAGAAGAGGAGCTGTGGATATGCCCCACAGATTCAGGAGCTCATCAACTCCAAGATGGGCACGGGCATATACTTATTGGACAAGGAACACCTGCCCATCCGTCCAGATTTTGAGGACAATCAAGTAGTCATGACTGAGAATGAGCCATCATCTGCCCAAGCACAAGCCAAGAAGGAGAAGGCAAGGAAGGAGAAAGCTGCCAAGATGCCAACTCAAGAGGAGGCATCTGAGTATTTCTTGAAAACCAAACAAGAGCGGCTTGGTTACCTGATTGCATCCACCCTGCGGATTGAGAAAGGACTAGCCACCCTAACTCAAAACCAGGCAAGCCTAGAGAGAATCATGGAACAAAAGTTCTATGACTTGGATGTCAAGGTGACAGAGATTCAGACTGCCGTGGAGCAGCTCCAGGATGATATGCAGGAGAGGAAAGGGAAGACAACCACTGATGCCTTTGCCAGAGTGCCACGAGGTCCGAGGTCATCTGCAGTGCCAGTTCCTGACACAAGAGCAACTGCCTCAGCTCTAGCCGTAGCACCAGCCCAACCAGCTCCAGCATCTACTTCAACTCCAACTCCAGCGTCTACATCAGTGTCTACGGAAGCCTTCGTCCTTGGAGTGATCCAGACTCCACCACCACCAGAAGATCAAGCCTGAGTGTCGATCTAGCACTATGCATTTTCTAGGAACTTTTTGGTAACTTGTTGCCAAAGGGGGAGAAGATGTATAGATCATAGGCTTCGAGAGAGTGTTGCTTTTTTCTCTCTTGCTTTATTTGGTGGTCTTTCGAACCTTGGTTGCTTTTGAGTGCTTGAGATACTATGTCATTGCTTGTGAGACATTGATGATCATGTGTTTGATCATAAGCTACACTTAATGTTTGCTTAATGCTATTATCTTATCTATCTTATGTGATCATTCACTATTCTTGGTGATGAGATGTATTTCATTCTTATCATTTTAAGCGCTCCACCAAGATGTATGTGACATGGAAGAGTAACCCATGACTCTAACTTTTTGTGCATTTGCAGTCCAAAGCAAATTTTAAATATGCACAAATTTAGGGGGAGCTCTTACTTGTCACATACTTCTCAAAGCGACAATATATTTCATGCTTATTATCATTTGTCGAAGCTTTGATCTATATGTTGTCATCAATTACCAAAAAGGGGGAGATTGAAAGTGCAACTATCCCTAGGTGGTTTTGGTAATTCATAACAACATATAGCTCATTGAGCTAATGCTATTCCAAGATGATTATTTCAGGAAAGCTCAATGATTGGCATGGCATGGATGTGAAAGTGGAACCCTCAAAATGCTAAGGACAAAGGATTGGCTCAAGCTCAAAAGCTCAAGACTCTTCATTTTATATTTTAGTGATCCAAGATCACATTGAGTCTTTAGGAAAAGCCAATACTATCAAGGAGGGATGAGGTGTTGCTTAATGAGCCTCTTGCTTCATGTGCTTAGTGATATGCTCCAAAACCCTCAACTACTTTCCCATATCCACATTTGACCTAAACCCTAAGCCAAACTCGGTCATACCGATTCTTCCTATCCGGCGCCACCGAGTTTCATTTGTCAAAAGCCACTGCCAAACCCTAGCAATTCGGTTCTACCGATAGGGATCTCGGTCTCACCGAGATGGGATTGCAAACTCTTTGTTTCCCTTTCGTAACTTTTCGGTCTCACCAAAAGAGCGGATCGGTCCCACCGAGATTGCAATGTAAATTCAGTGTTTCCTTTTTGTAACTTTTCGGTCTCACCAAAAGAGCAAATCGGTCCCACCGAGTTTGCCTGACCAACTCTCTGGTTAGTTAATTACCAAATTCGGTCTCACCGAGTTTGTGTAATCGGTCTCACCGAGATTACGTTATGCCCAAACCCTAACCATATCGGTCCTACCGAGTTGCATGTCAGTCCCACCGAAAATCTCTAACGGTCACTAGGTTTACATTTTCGGTCCGACCGAGTTTGTTGATTCGGTCCCACCGAGATTGGAAAACTGTGTGTAACGGTTGGATTTTGTGTGGAGGCTATATATATCCCTCCACCTCCTCTTCATTCGTGAAGAGAGCCATCAGAACACATACACAATTCCAACTCATATGTTCTGAGAGAGAACCACCTACTCATGTGTTGATATCAAGACATTCCATTCCTACCATATGAATCTTGATCTCTAGCCTTCCGAAGTTGCTTTCCGCTCAAATCTTCTTTCCACCAAATCCAAATCCTATGAGAGAGAGTTGAGTGTTGGGGAGACTATCATTTTGAAGCACAAGAGCAAGGAGTTCATTACTTACACACCATTTGTTACTTCTTGGAGAGTGGTGTCTCCTAGATTGGCTAGGTGTCACTTGGGAGCCTCCGACAAGATTTTGGAGTTGAACCAAGGAGTTTGTAAGGGCAAGGAGATCGCCTACTTCGTGAAGATCTACCGCTAGTGAGGCAAGTCCTGTGTGGGCGATGGCCATAGTGGGATAGACAAGGTTGCTTCTTCGTGGACCCTTTGTGGGTGGTTGCTTCTTCGTGGACCCTTCGTGGGTGGATTCCTGTGTGGACTCGCGCAACCGTTGCCCTTTGTGGGTGGAGCCCTCCGTGGACTCTCGCAACCGTTACCCTTTGTGGGTTGAAGTCTCAATCAACGTGGATGTAGGATAGCACCACCTATCCGAACCACGGGAAAAACATCCGTGTCTCCAATTACGTTTGATTTCTCCAAACCCTTCCCTTTACATTCTTGCAAGTTGCATGCTTTACTTTCCGCTGCCAATATACTCTTTGCATGCTTGCTTGAATTGTGTGATGATTGCTTGACTTGTCCTACAATAGCTAAAATCTGCCATGAACTAAAACTGGGAAAAGGTTAAGTTTTTATTTGGTCAAGTAGTCTAATCACCCCCCCTCTAGACATACTTTCGATCCTACATATACTTATCCACAAATCCCCTTGATATGTATGAATGCGATGCACCAATATCGAAAAGAACGAGTGCAGTAAATGACTTAACCAAAAACTTACCGATTACTGCATCCGGCTGCTCTTCAACCTCCTCCACGTTAACGTGGTTCACCTGTCCCCTGTTGAAAGGGTTCGACTTCTTCCCAGAGCTTCCATTGCCATTTCCATTCTGGGATTCAGCACATTCATTGGCATAATGTCTGGTCTTCTGGCACTTAAAGCAAGTGACTCGGCTCAGGTCTCTCTTGGCTGGGGTCGATGGGTTGGTGCGGTTCTGGCCGTTGCTTCCTCCATTCCCATTACCATTCTTGGTGCCGTTGTGATTGTGCGAGCTACCTCCTCCATGGGTATGCTGAAAATGTCCTCCCGGTCTAGGGGTAAAACGTGGCTTCTGCTGAGCTCCAGAATTGTACTTCCCTTGTCCATACTTCCTCTTGCGGTTCTCAATCTGCTGCTGCTTCCCTTCAATCATGAGATCACGATCTACCAACTCCTGGTAGTTGTTGAAGGTTGCCACCATCAACTACATGCTCAACTCATCATTCAGTCCTTCCAAAAACTTCTCTTGCTTAGCTGCATCTGTAGCAACGTCATCTGGGGCATAACGTGCTAGCTTACTAAAGTCCTCCACATACTGGCCAACTGTCCGTCCTCCTTGGTGCAAGTTGCAAAACTCTCGCTTCTTCATGGCCATAGCTCCTGCTGAAACATGAGCAGTACGGAAAGCCTGTTGAAACTGGTCCCACGTGATAGTGTCGATAGGGAAAGTGGCTGTGAAATTCTCCCACCATGATGCGGCGGGTCCTTCAAGCTGATGTGCGGCAAACTTCACCTTTTCCGCATCTGTGCATCCTGTCGTGGTCAACTCCCTTGCTGTCTTGCGGAGCCAATCATCTGCTACTATCGGCTCGGTGCTACTGGAAAACATCAGCGGATTCAGCCTAAGAAAACGGGCTAAGTGATCAACAGGTGGTGGTGGTGGTGGGTTGTTGTTGTTGTTCCCCTAATTCTAATTCTGGACTAGCAACTGCATCAATGTGTTCTGCTGCAGGATCAACTGGGTGAGCTCCGGTGGGAAGGTAAATCTGGGGTCACGTCTCGGAGGCATCTGAGGGTTTAGAAAAGATGATATTTAAGAATGGAGAGGGGTCTAGAGAGAAAACACTACTCATATGCTCATGAGGCAAAAGCAAACAATTCACTTCATTCAATCAAACAAGGGCATACAATCGATCTAACTATCGCAAAAGTGCTTGGACTACTATATTTACATGGTGGACTACTACTGATGGGGTGGTCTATAAAAATACTCTTCGGTTGCAGACTCCATGATATCTGCTCCAGCTTCATCAACATAGTCATCATCGCTATCATCTGGATCCGAGTCGGTGTCGTCGATGATGATGTAGTCTTCCGGTGAATCTCCTTGGGTTCTTCGTCTTCTTCTACTGGTGTAGGGCCTCCCATAAATATTCCAATCTTCATTGTTAAGTTGGCATTCTTATCCACGAGTACTTCAATTTCCTCTTCATAATCTTCACGTGTAGCCTTGAGTTCTTCCTCCAGTTCCGTGATTCTTGTCCTCGCCTTCTTCAAACCTATCATGCCGGCGCACATTTGGTTCTCCTGACGTCGAATGTGCTGGTTTAACTCCTGGATAAAAGATGCAATTGATCTATCCTTCCTGGTACTGATCATCTCCCAGTGCTCATCTCGGCGCCCACAAATCTGGTAGATAGTATCCTTGAGATCATTGCGGTAAACTTCTCCAATGCGTCCCATGGCGATGTGAGCTGCCATGCTCTTCACTAGATTCCAAATTGGTGCATCAAAAGAAAACTCTATGGGCTCAGTGACTGGCATGAACGTCCTTCCTGGAACTTGAACTTGAATCATCCAGCACTCTTCTTCAGGTAAAGTGGCGTTGTAAGTCTCGGTGAAGCTTGGTACTCCTATGTTCAGGTATCTAGTGACTTCCTTCAAGTGTCGTCCAAAGGGTGTATCTTCATCCGGTTGCATGAACTTGTTCCTTGCATCCCCCATCCTAAAAGAGCAAAAAAGATGAGAAGTCAGAACGAGAAGAGAGTGAGTAGTGATCTAGGGCTTTAGCTTAGTGGTCGTGTCCTATAGTCAGCGTGTGCTCTGATACCATCTTGTAGCGACCAGACCTCAACGGTCCAATCTCTGTGCTCAGGTGTCTTCCCTGGATCAGTAATGCTGACACCACACAGTACTTGAAGGATTTATAATAGAGTAGCAATCACACACTTATTACATCGAGTGTCTCAAAGGAGAACTTATACAATAAATATGGCTTAGGGCCATCTAATAACGATAACAGTGGAAGGCTTGGAAGATAAGTGAGTCCATCAACTCCAACTGCATCACTGAGTATAGAACCATGACCTAAAAGCACCTTACTCGTCGTCTGAAAAGTCTGCAACATGAACGTTGCAGCCCGAAACGGGTCAGCACATGGAATATGCTGGCAATGTAACACATAGAGAGTAATGAAAGATATAGGCTATACTATATGCATATTTGGCTGGTGGAAAGCTCTATGGTTACAGTTTTGCGAAAAGCTAATTTTTCCCTACTGCAAAGGAATAAATTTTAATTAACTATCATGGTAGTTGTTAAACATTGAGAATGGTTGATAGCATTCTCAATCCCAATTAAGCATCATCATTAAACAAAACCCAACAAAATTAATTTAGAGTAACATGATGAGATTCACATGATAATATAGGTACTAGATACTCAAGATGTCCATAACCGGGGACACGGCTAACCATGATTAGTTTATACACTCTGCAGAGGTTTGCGCACTTTTCCCCACAAGACTCGATCTCCTCCGTTGGATTTCTCGCACTGCATGGTGTTTGAGAAACGGATGACCGAGACATAGCCTTTCAAAAGCGCTAGCACCTTACGATCGGGTAGACCGTTACACCTACTTTCCCCTACATCTGCTAGTCTACCACTTTAAGAGTTCGCACGACTTAGTCAACTATGCTAGAGCCCATAGTAGCTTGTGGCTGCACACGGAAGTTTCTACCATGAATAATCTCATGATCCCTTTGAGCCTGGGTGGCGGTCCAAAAGAAAAACAGGCAATCGCTGGAATACCCAGGTGCCTCAATCCACCCAGATGTGTATTTAAGTTGCCACATTAGATAAACCATTAATTTAACAATCTCACATCTGTCATGGATACACTCACCCAATCCACGTCTACTAGCATATCATAGCATAATAAGCAAACGTAGAAGTAACTCCCAAAGGTTTGATAATAAACAGGTAATAGGTACTACCTCAACTACTTCCCAAACCCACAATTTAATTAGATCCTAAACATGCAAGGTGTGAGGATTGCTCTAATGCAATAAAACTGGGTAATTGGAAGTATGATCAAAGTGTTACTTGCCTTGCTGATGATCCGTGAAACCTAGCGATTCGAAGTAGCAAGCGGCACAGTCCGGGTACTCTATCCCAAACAAACAAGCATACAATAAGTACTCAACTAATGCACATGTAAAACTCAAATAAGAGATCTAACCAGAAAGTTCAACTTAAGAACTCCGGTTGGCAAAAAGAACCAAATCGAACGAAGCAACGAAAGACAAACGGCAAAAGAAACAAGCTTCGTTTACTATTCTAGATCTAGGGCAATTTTTACAGAGGCAAAAACTTTTTGAGTTGGTTAAACGGAAAGAGGGTTTCGAGACGAAACTCCAGGCGCTTGAATCGCCTGATTCCAATAAACGAGCGAAAAATTATACTAAAATGAAAATCGGATCAGGAATCGCGATCACAAAAATCACGGATTTAATGCGAGAAAAAATACGACGAACAGATTAACGAACGAACGTTCGTTATCAGTATCTAAACGATGGACACGTTCGTTAAAACGAACGAACAAGCGAATGCTCGCTAATTAAATAAACCGGAAAAACTGATCTATAAAAAAACGAAACTAAAAAAACGAATGAAAAACCAAACGGTTTTTCAAGAAAAACCGGCGGCGGCGAGGTCTACCTCCGGCGAGCGGCGGGGCGGCGGTCCGGCGGGCGGCGGGGTCCGGCGGCGGCGCGGGCGGCAGCGCGACGGTCCGGCGGCGGCGGCGGCAAAGGCGGCGACGGCGGGGCGACTAGGGCGGCTAGGGTTTGGGGGGTCCGGCTGGGCCTTCCCCGGCTTATAAAGCCGGCCGGGTCTAGTGTCCGGGTCGGACACGGCCCGTTAGGTCGGTTCGTGTTTTTTTAAATAGTTACGCTCAGAAAAAAAACAAAAGGAATACTAAACGGACTCCAAAAATCCTGAAATAAAATTTCCCCGGCTTCTAAAATCAAGCCGCACATGATGAACATTTATTTGGGGCCTAAATGCAATTTTGAAAAACGCGCATTTTTCCTAAATTCAAATAAAATAGCAAATAAAACCAAAATAAAATCTTATTTGATTTTCTTATTAAATCCTCAATATTTCTTTATTTTGGGAAAGTCATTTTATTCCCTCTCTCATATTTTTGTAATAGAAATAATTGAAGATAAAATAAATAAAATCAAATGATCCTATTTTCAAAATTTGAGGAAACTCAAATATGAAAATAACGAAATCCCCAACTCTCTCTGAGGGTCCTTGAGTTGCGTAGAATTTCCTAGGATCAGCCAAAATGCAATAAATTATGATATGCAATGATGATCTAGTGTATAACATTCCAAATTGAAAATTTGGGATGTTACACTAGCGTTTCCACGATTCCAAAAACTTTATGTGATGTGCTAGGTTTCCGTGAATTTGATGATTGTTCTTTAAATTTGCATCCTGCGGATTAATGATGTTCTTATTGTTGCAAATAGTAATTATGTGCCTGTAGATTTCATTGTTCTTGATATAGATGGCAATCCTACATGTCCTATTATTCTTGGTAGACCTTTCCTTAGAACGATTGGTGCAATTATTGATATGAAAGAAGGAAACATTAGATTTCAATTTCTGTTAAGGAAGGGCATGGAACACTTTCCTAGAAAGAAAGTTAAGTTTCCATATGAATCTATTATGAGAGCTACTTATGGATTGCACACCAAATATGACAATACCTAGATCTATTTGTGTCTTATGCGTAGCTAAGGGCGTTAAACAATAGCGCTTGTTGGGAGGCAACCCAATTTTATTTTTGTTTTTTTGCTTTTTGTTCCTGTTTTGCTTTGAATAATTCATTTAGCCTCTGGTTATATGCGGTTTTGTGTTTTAAGTAGTGTTTGTGCCAAGTAAGCCCTTTGGGATGGCTTACGGTGATAGTTGTTTTGATCTTGCTGAAAAACAGAAACTTTTGTGCTTAGGAAAACAATTCACGTTTTTAAGAGAAGCGCGATAAAATACTGATTCTTTTTGCAGAAGATTAATACACAAATTTCCAGGGTTTTCGTAATTTTTCAGAATTTGTGGAGTTACAGATTACTACAGACCGTTTTGTTTTTGACAAATTCTGTTTTCTATGTGTTGTTTGCTTATTTTGATGAATCTATGGGTAGTATCGAGGGGTATGAACCATGGAAAAGTTGGAATATAGTAGATATTACACCAATATAAATGAAGAATGAGTTCACAATAGTACCAAAAGTGGTGATTTATTTTCTTATACTAACGGAGCTATGAGATTTTCTGTTGAGTTTTGTGTTGTGAAGTTTTCAAGTTTTGGGTAAGGATTTGATGGACTATGGAATAAGGACTGGCAAGAGCCTAGGCTTGGGGATGCCCAAGGCACCCCAAGGTAATATTCAAGGACAACCAAGAGCCTAAACTTACGAATGCCCTAGAAGGCATCCCCTCTTTCGTCTTCGTCTACCGGTAACTTTTCTTGAGGCTATATTTTTATTCACCACATGATATGTGTTTTTCTTGGAGCATCTTGTATGATATGAGTCTTTGCTTTTTAGTTTTCCACAATCATACTTGTTGTACACACCTTTTGAGAGGGACACACATGAATCGTGATTTATTAGAATACTCTATGTGCTTCACTTATATCTTTCGAGCTAGGCAATTTTGCTCTAGTGCTTCACTTGTATCTTTTTAGAGCACGACGGTGGCTTTATTTTATAGGAATTATTGAATTCTCATGCTTCACTTATATTATTTTGAGAGTATCAAAACATCATGGTAATTTTCTTTGGTTATAAATTTAGTCCTAATATGATAGACATCCAAGAGGGGTATAATAAAAAATTTCATATAAAGCGCATTGAATACTATGAGAAGTTTGATTCCTTATAACTGTTTTGAGATATAAAGATGGTGATATTGGAGTCATGCTAGTGAGTAATTGTGGATTGTAGAAATACTTGTGTTAAAGTTTGTGATTCCCGTAGCATGCACGTATGGTGAACCGTTATGTGATGAAGTCGGAGCATGATTTTTTTATTGATTGTCATCCTTATGAGTGGTAGTCGGGGACGAGCGATGGTCTTTCCTTACCAATCTATCCCCCTAGGAGCATGCATGTAGTACTTTGTTTCGATAACTAATAGATTTTTGTAATAAGTATGTGAGTTCTTTATGACTAATGTTGAGTCCATGGATTATACACACTCTCACCCTTCCACCATTGCTAGCCTCTCTAGTACCGCACAACTTTCGCCGGTACCATACACCCACCATATACCTTCCTCGAAACAGCCACCATACCTACCTATTATGGCATTTCCATAACCATTCTGAGATATATTTCCATGCAACTTTCCACCGTTCGGTTTACTGTGACACGCTTCATCATTGTCAAATTGCTTTGCATGATCATGTAGTTGACATCATATTTGTGGCAATGCCACCATTCATAATTCTTTCATACATGTCACCCTTGATTCATTGCACATCCTAGTACACCGTCAGAGGCATTCATATAAAGTCATATTTTGTTCTAAGTATTGAGTTGTAATTCTTGGGTTGTAAGTAAATAAAAGTGTGATGATCTTCATTATTAAAGCATTGTCCCATGTGAGGAAAGGATGATGGATACTATGATTCCCCCACAAGTCAGGATGAGATTCCGAACAAAAAAAAGTGGCCAAAAAAGAGAAGGCCCAAAATAAAAAATGAGAGCAAAGAAGGAAGGGGCAATGTTACTATCCTTTTACCACACTTGTGCTTCAAAGTAGCACCATGATCTTCATGATAGAGAGTCTCCTATGTTGTCACTTTCATATACTAGTGGGAATTTTTCATTATAGATCTTGGCTTGTATATTCCAATGATGGGCTTCCTCAAATTTCCCTAGGTCTTCGTGAGCAAGCAAGTTGGATGCACACCACTTAGTTTCTTTTTGAGCTTTCATAAACTTATAGCTCTAGTGCATCCGTTGCATGGCAATCCCTACTCACTCACATTGATATATATTGATGGGCATCTCCATAGCCTATTGATATGCCTAGTTGATGTGAGACTATCTCCTTCTTTTTGTCTTCTCCACAACCACCATATTCTATTCCACCTATAGTGCTATGTCCATGGCTCACACTCATGTATTGCGTGAAAGTTGAAAAAGTTTGAGAACTTCAAAAGTATGAAACAATTGCTTGGCTTGTCATCGAGGTTGTGCATGATTTGAATATTTTGTGTGATGAATAAGGAGCATAGCCAGACTATATGATTTTGTAGGGATAAGCCTTCTTTGGCCATGTTATTTTGAGAAGACATAATTGACTTGTTAGTATGCTTGAAGTATTATTGTTTTTATGTCAATATTAAACTTTTGTTTTGAATCTTATGGATCTGAACATTCATGCCACAATAAAGGAAAAATACATGGATTAATATGTTAGGGAGCATTCCACATCAAAAATTCTGTTTTTATCATTTACCTACTCGAGGACGAGCATGAATTAAGCTTGGGGATGCTTCATAAGTCTCCAATGTATCTATAATTTTTGATTGTTCCATGCTATTATATTATCTCTTTTGGATGTTTTACATGCATTAATATGCTATTTTATATTATTTTTGGGACTAACCTATTAACCTAGAGCCCAGTGCTAGTTTCCGTTTTTCCTTGTTTTTGAGTTCCACAAAAAAGGAATACCAAATGGAATAAAACCTTTGCTATGATTTTTATTCGACCAGAAGACACCCAGGAGACTTGGAGTGCAAGTTAGATGCGCCACGAGGCGGCCAAAAGGGTGGAGGGCACACCCCCTGCCTTGTGGGCACCTCAGTGACCCCCTGACCTAGATCTTCCTCCTATATATTCACATATATTCCCAAACCACCAGACGCATCCACGAAAACACCTTTCCGCCGCCGCAACCTTCTGTTCCCGTGAGATCCCATCATGGGGCCTTTTCCGGCATCCTACTGGAGGGGGATTCGATCACAGAGGGCTTCTACATCAACTCTATTGCCCTCCCGTTGAAGCGTGAGTAGTTTACCTCACACCTATGGGTCCATAGCTAGTAGCTAGATGGCTTCTTCTCTCTCTTTGATTCTAAATACCATGTTCTCCTCGATGTTCTTCGAGATCTATCCGATGTAATCTTGTTTTGCGGTGTGTTTGTCGAGATCCAATGAATTGATTTATGATCAGCTTATCTATGAATATTATTTGAATCTTTTCTGAATTCTTTTATGCATGATTTGATATCTTAGTAATTCTCTTTGAACTATCGGTTTGGTTTGGCCAACTACATTGGTTTTTATTGCAATGGGAGAAGTGCTTAGCTTTGGGTTCAATCTTGCGGTGTCATTTCCCAGTGATAGTAGGGGCAGCAAGACACATATTGTATTGTTGCCATCGAGGATAAAAAGATGGGGTTTACATCATATTGCTTCAGTTTATTCCTCTACTTCATGTCATCTTACTTAATGCGTCACTCTGTTCTTCATGAACTTAATAATCTAGATGCATGCAGGAGTCGGTCGATGTGTGGGCTAATAGTAGATGCAGAATCATTTCGATCTACTTGATACGGACGTGATGCCTATATTTCACAATCATTGCCTTAGATATCGTCATAACTTTGCGCTTTTGTACAATTGCTTGACAGTAATTTGTTCACCAACCTTGTTATTTTCTATCTTGAGAGAAGCCTCTAGTGAAACCTATGGCCCCAGGACTATTTTCCGTCATATAAGTTTCTGATCTACTATTTTTCATCATATTAGTTTCCGGTCTACTATTTTGCAATCTTTTACTTTCCGATCTATAAACCAAAAAAACCCAAAAATATTTACTTTATCTTTTGTTTAGTTCAATCTATTTCTATCAGATCTCACTTTTGCAAGTGACCGTAAAGGGATTGACAACCCCTTTATCGTGTTGGGTGCAAGTTGTTTCATTGTTTGTGCAGGTATTGGTGATTTGTGCATTGTCTCCTACTGGATTGATACCTTGATTCTCTAACTAAGGGAAATACTTATCTCTACTTTGCTGCATCACCATTTCCTCTTCAAGGGAAAAACCAATGCAAGCTCAAGATGTAGCACCCTTCTTAGGGACACACTGAACGGGACTTACCCATCTACTATCAGCTATAGGATAGATTATACCTACTTCCAGAAGCTTTAATATTTCAGTTCTTACCACTTCGTTCATTTTAGGATTCAAATATCGTTGATGATCAACAACGTGTTTAGCATCAGGTTCCATACTAATCTTGTGTTGATAGAGAGTAGGACTAATGCCCTTAAGATCATCAAGAGTGTCGGGGATATACCCCGCGGAGTAACCCGGCCGGACTTGGCGATTCACCGGCGACCCGCACTGACCAGATGGTTTACAAGCAACCTGACTGAACATTATGACTCACTGGTAACCCGGCGGGCGGGACAGACGGATGACAAGGCCCAACACACAGAAGGCCGGCTCATGTTATGGTGGGCCGGTTTAAGAGGAAAGGCGTGAGGAACATTTATCTTGCAAGGAGTTAAAACCTGGACTTGTATCTGGTTTGTATTAGAAGGTATACTAGTCCTAATTCTAATAGGACTCCACATGTAACCCGCCCCTCTAACTTATATAAGGAGGGGCAGGGCTCCCCAAAAGAGGGACAAGCAAGAAGCAATAATCTCTAGGGCTAGACACAATTAGAGGAGAGCCGGTTTACAACGACTCCCTCATGATCATAATGAGACCTAGCCTCAAACATCATGTAGGGTTGTTACCGGATGATGTTTCCCGGGGCCCGAAGCTGTCTAAATCCTTGTCTTGTGTTGCGTCTCTCGATTCCGCTCAACCCCTCTTAAGCTACCACATAGAAGCGTTGGCCTCACGACTAAGTCCTTTCACAAGGTCATCTGCCGTGACAAAACCACGACAGTTGGCGCCCACCGTAGGGCCTGCGCATGGTGGTGTTGAGTTCTTGGAGGGCGCTATCCCAGGGATCGGAAGCTCTGTCGGCTTATTGAAGAAGTTCCAGCCGGTTCGTCGGAGAGTTCCAGCTGGCTCGCTGAAAAAGTTCCGCCAGGCTCACCGAAAGGTTCCGCCAGCTCATCGGAAAGTTCCGGCCGGATCATTGGAAAGTTCTGACCGCCTCGATGCAAGGTTCCGTCTGAATCACCAAAAAAGTTCTGATCGCCTCGACGAAAAGTTCTGTCTGAATCATCAAAGGGTTCCAGCCGAATCACCGAAAGGTTTCGTCCGAGTCGATAAAGAGTTCTGACCTAGATTATGAAAAAAGTTCCGGCTGGATTATTAATAGGTTCCAGTTCAAAAGTTCCGGATTATCAAAAGTTCCAGCCGGATTATCAAGAGGTTCCGGTTCAAAAGTTCCGGATTATCAAAAGTTCCGGCCGGATTATCAAGAGGTTCCAGTTTAAAAGTTCCAGATTATCAAAAGTTCCGGCCGGATTATCAAGAAGTTCTGATTCCAGAAATTCCGGCTCAAAAAGTTCCGGCCGGATTATGTGGAGACCTCAGGCACTAGAAGACACGGAACGAATCAATTCTTCTGTCAAAAATAAAAGCAGCACTATGCATTATCCAACGCCAGCATCCAGCAAAAAAATACCAGGTGTTATTTTTCCTATGTATTTTATTAGTACATGTTAATTCATCCGACAACAACTACTCTGGTCTGTAATGTTTTTACGCAGGGCAACTATTAAAAAAGGGGGTGGGGGTATACCACGGATGCATGTTCGGCTGTGCCACACGGCTTCATGGAGAGGCGTATCATGGTCTGGTTTACATCAACGCACCGCCCGACTCGCCCGTCCGTGCCGCATTACAGCACCACAGACGACTCGCCCACCCACCCTCGCGACCGGTTCATGCGTCCACATCGACTTATAAATGAGAAGGACAATTTGCTCATCCACACCAGCTTATAAATGCCGTGGCCGATTCATCTATCTGTTCCCGCGGCCGATTCACCCATGAGGGATTTCAGTTTGACTTAGTGATCATCAACTTCATGGCGGATTATTTTTTGGCCTAAACACATCAGGTGATGTCCATCTAAAATATATTTTATTAGCACATATTATTTTTGTCAAAGATCAGTTTATCTTTGCCTTGGTCTGCAATATTTTTTATGCAGGACAATTATTCACTTCAAAAGCTATGGTTGTGTCATGGATGTATAACTCGCGCCACCATTATAATGTGCTAGTATCTTACCATGCCATCAAGATCGATGAATATATGTGCAAGCCGCCAATCTGCAGACCGGTTTACATCAATATGATGTGGCTAACTCACCCGTCCATGTCGGTTTACAACGCCGCGGCTGATTCATGTGTCTGTGCCGCCTCTGAAGCCATGGTCGTCTTTGTCGTCCGTCTCCCGAGGCCTGGTTTACATCAACACATCGGCCCCATCTGTTTGCATGAGCCATTTATTGAGTATAAAGCCAGTCACTGCTCAGGTAGCCCGGTTTTCTTTCAAATTGGAGGCAAATTATCATCAACCACCGTTTGCACTGGATGGCTCAATGAGCAGGCGCACAAGTCGTTGCCACTGCAGTTCGGTTAACTTCAAATAGCCAGTTGGAAGGAACCATTGGCCGAGTTGCTGACACGGCTCATACGGGATCATTTATAACCCGCCGTAGTCACCTCAACCTTCTGTGGATTCACATCGTGTTATCAACACCAATGATATACACCTTATGCCGATTTATATCACGGTCAAATATGGAGAATCTCAAGACAACTCCTCGAGTCACCTTGATACTCAGGGGCTACGATGACATGACTCAGCAAATCTTGCCAGTTTCAATAAATTTAAGAACCCCAGGACGATGGAGGGAAAGATAACCCGGTCCCGTAGGCTACTGTTATATTGATGAAAATTTAAAGGCCGTCAGAAAATTTCCAGCTTAGAAAGTATATAATAGTTACAAAATCCCGGCACAATGAAGAAGTTCCGGGTCATCAGAAAGGATTCCGGTTTACAATCAGGTTCAAGGGAAATCTCTTCTCCCATAAAGCTCTAAAGCTCTCAAATCCGGTTTAAAAATGTCCGTTTCAAAAAGGAATTAACTTCTCGCAAGTTCGAGTTTAAAGGCCGTCAGAAATTTCCGGCTGAAAATGAAGATTCCGGTTTACAATCCGGTTCAAGGGAAAGATGTCTCCCACAAAGCTTTGAAGCTCTCAATATCCGGTTCAAAATCCTGGTTCAAGAAGAATTTATCTCTTGCAAAAAGTTAAAGGTTTCCAAAGAGGACCTGCTGCCGTGATGTGCGGTTCAAACAGGGGTATCCTGCCTTATTGGCTTATCATATTATTGATCGCATGAGGGCTTCTGTTATAAAGCAGCGTCCTGTTTGCTCATTGATCCGGCTTATAAAGTCATATATGAAGAACCACTTGGGGGCTTGGTCGTATTCGAACCATAAGCTACACCTCTTGATCGGCGCAAGGCCACTTGGAAAATCACTTGGGGGCTTGGTCTTATTCGAACCATAGCTACACCTCTTGATCGGCGCAAGGCCACCAGGAAAATCACTTGGGGGCTTGGTCGTATTTGAACCATAGCTACACCTCTTGATCGGCGCAAGGCCACCAGGAAAATCACTTGGGGGCTTGGTCGTATTCGAACCATAGCTACACCTCTTGATCAGCTCAAGGCCAAAAGAAAATTACTTAGGGGCCAAAGAGAGTGTTGCAAAAGCACAACTCAAACATAGGCACCCACTGAGCACAACTCAAAATATTGCTTAGGGATTCTTTGCTTCGCAATGAACAAAGAATCTATGCTTGTAATAGGCTATCAAGCCACGGCTTGGAAGCCTGGTGTATTCACCTAAAACCCTGGGTTATCCTGCCTTTTTAAGTAAGCCACTCCGTCCAGGTAAACCTGGTATGACCTGCCGAACTTTTGACAAGTCAATCTCATAGACCCTGAACTTGTCAGAGTTAAAACGACGATTGGTTAAAGATTGAGGTCCATCTTAAGAGGCTTTATAAAATGGTTTAACTCAGCGGCCTGGCAGCCCATGAAAAGCCTCGATTTGGGGCCTGACAGCCCGTGAAAAGCCTCGACTACAAGTTTTTATATGCTTTTTGCCAAGTTTTTCTCTTTTGATGGGATTTATAATATTTTTTGATAAACCGGCGTTTATTAACCCGGCTTGGATTTCAACTACAAGTTGTCAGTACATGATCAGTTATAATGCTGTGCTTATTGACCCTGTCTGGTTTCGACTACAAGTCGCCAATATTATATATGGATAATCCGGTGTTTATTACAACCCGGTACGGTTTTATGATAAATCGGCAAGACAGGGGAGGATTTATCAGTACTCAAGATTTAGATTATCACCCTTACTACAAAAAGTTGGTAAACCAACGATGTGATTCAATGTCACAGAAACAGGTTGAATAAAGCATGATTATAAATCACCGGCATTTATTAACCCAGCCTGGCTTTCGGCTATAAATCGCCAGTATGATGATAAATTATCTAGTGTTTATTAACCCGGACTGGCTTGGGACTATCAGTCGCCAGTATATATTTGGATTGCGCCATTGGAATCATGCGCTCATAAATCATTGAGTTATATTATTCAAATCTTTAATAGCCAACACGGCTGGATTTTTATTATGGTTATCAATAACCAATATTATGATTGAGGTTTTCAAAGTCGCTTCAACGCAATGGATATAATTTATTATACAATTGAAGGAATAGTCCCGAGTCGCTGCAGGCTTATGACCCGGCACTTGGGGGCTACATTATTCAAGTTGAGATTACATCAAGTATGCAAGTCTCATGTCGTTGCAAGCATGCACCATGATACTTGGGGGCTAATGCAAAGACATTTTTTTTCTCACCTTATTGAAGACCCGACTCATCACATCATAATGAGCCGGCCCTTGGGGGCTACCAATTTCTCCTATCAATGATTCAAGGTACACAAGTCTTAATGCATTATATTCAAGGGTCCACTGCTCAGTTGGTAAAGCACAAAGCTCTTAACCTTGTGCACATGGGTTCAAGCCCCATGGTGGAGTTACATCATATGATGTTATTTTCAATGAAGCATGATTATATTTATAAAGTCCCTGCTCATTATTGCATAATGACCCAGCCCTTGGGGGCTACACTGGTTGAAATTTTTTGAGCATCAGGCAATTACAAGTCCCAGGTTGCTGCAAGCATGACAACCCGGCACTTGGGGGCTACATAATATGGAGTATTCAGTTTTTACTAAGTGACTGGGATGAACAACATGGATTTCTTCTTAAGTGGTAGTATTTATATTGAAGCAAGTCTTAAGCCATCACTTTGTTCTGCTCAAGACTTGGGGGCTACAGGTAATATGGAGATAAGGGAGAAAAATCTTCAAATTTTCAGTTTTGAATAAACCAGATTGACCCGGTGTCTGCAACAATCATAACCCGGCGTCATCAATAATCATGAACCGGCGTTGACAACAATCATGAACTGGCGTTGGCAACAATCATGACCCGAAATTATCAGTTTTTATAACCCGTCGATTTTGGAAATCATAGCTTGGCAAGTTCTACATTTTCAAGCCGGCTGAATATCAGTTGAATATTTGAAGACCAATATTTTTGTCAAGTCAGAGCATTAAAGGCCGACTCAAATGGATTCTTTATTTACAATATTTATTCTACAAGTAAATTATTTATAAAGCTGGTCTATTCACCCGGATTTTCTAGAAGGAGGAAATGACAAGGACTTCAGGAGGATCAAGTGCCGGTTTACAAGAATTCTTAACCCGGAGCACAACCTAGCAAATTTGTTCTTCTGTTTATTTTGCAGCATAAGTTTACCATGGATAAATCCAAGCTAAACTTGGGGGTTAATGTCGGCGATATACCCCATGGAGTAACCCGGCCGGAAGTATAACCCGGCCGGACTTGGCGATTCACCGGCGACACGCACTGACGAGAAGGTTTACAAGCAACCTGACTGAACATTATGACTCACTGGTAACCCGGCGGGTGGGACAGACGGATGACAAGGCCCAAGGCCCAGAACACCGGCTCATGTAATGGGGGGCCGGTTTAAGAGGAAAGGCGTGAGGAACATTTATCTTACGAGGAGTTAAGACCTGGACTTGTATCCGGTTTGTATTAGAAGGTAGACTAGTCCTAATTCTAATAGGACTCCACATGTAACCCGCCCCTCTAACTTATATAAGGAGGGGTAGGGCTCCCCAAAAGAGGGACAAGCAAGAAGCAATAATCTCTAGGGCTAGACACAATTAGAGGAGAGCCGGTTTACGGCGACTCCCTCATGATCATAATGAGACATAGCCTCAAAAAACATGTAGGTTTGTTACCGGATGATGTTTCCCGGGGCCCGAAGCTGTCTAAATCCTTGTCTTGTGTTGCGTCTCTCGATTCTGCTCAACCCCTCTTAAGCTACCACATAGATCCGTTAGCCTCACGATAAGTACTTTCACAAGGACATCTGTCGTGACAAAACCACAACAAAGAGTATATCCAATAGTAGCTCGACGCTTCTTTAGAATTTTCAATAATCTTTCTTCTTCATGTTCTGAAATGTTAGCACTAATAATAACATGATATATCTTTTTATCATCGACATAAGCATATTTCAAAGTGTTAGGCAACTGTTTTAATTCAAACACAGGATCACCTTTAGGTGGAGGAGGATGATACGTCTCCATCGTATCTATAATTTTTGATTGTTCCATGCCAATATTATACAACTTTCATATACTTTTGGCAACTTTTTATACTATTTTTGGGACCAACAAATTGATCCAGTGCCCAATGTCAGTTCCTGTTTGTTGCATGTTTTATGTTTCGGAAAAAGTCCATATCAAACGGAGTCCAAATGGAATAAAAACTGGCGGATTTTTTTTTGGAATATATGTGATTTTTGGGAAGAAGAATCAACGCGAGACGACACCCGAGGGGGCCACGAGGCAGGGGGCACGCCCCAGGGGGTCAGGCGCACCTTGGGCCCTCGTGGCCACCCCGTAAGGCGGTTGGTGCCTTTCTTTCGCTGCAAGAAAGTCAATATCTGGATAAAAATCATGTCCAAATTTCAGCCCAATCGGAGTTACGGATCTCCGGGAATTTAAGAAACTGTGAAGGGACAGAATCTGGAACGCATAAACAGATAGAGACAGAGAAACAAATCTAATCTCGGAGGGGCTCTCGCCCCTCCGCCGCCATGGAGGCCCCGGACCAGAGGGGAAACTCTTCTCCCATCTAGGGATAAGGTCAAGGAAGCAGAAGAAGAAGAAGAAGGGGGGCCCTCTCCCACTCTCTCCCAGTGGCACCGGAACGCCGCCGGGGCCATCATCGTGTGACGGCGATCTACACCAACACCTCCGTCATCTTCACCAACATCTTCATCACCTTCCCCCATCTATCTACAGTGGTCCACTCTCCCGCAACCCACTATACCCTCTACTTGAACATGGTGCTTTATGCTTCATATTATTATCTAATGATGTGTTGCCATCCTATGATGTCTGAGTAGATTTTCGTTGTCCCATCGGTAATTGGTGAATTGCTATGATTGGTTTAATTTGCTTGTGGTTATGTTGTTGACCTTTGGTGCCCATCATATGAGCGTGCGCGTGGATTACACCATAGGGTTAGTTGTATGTTGATAGGACTATGTATTGGAGGGCAAGAGTGACAGAAGCTTCAACCTAGCATAGAAATTGATGCATACAGGATTGAAGGGGGGCCAATATATCTTAATGCTATGGTTAGGTTTTACCTTAATGAAAGTTATTAGTTGCGGATGCTTGCTAATAGTTCCAATCATAAGTGCATAGAATTCCAAGTCAGGGAGGACATGCTAGCAGTGGCCTCTCCCACATAAAACTTGATATCGGTCTAGTAAAGTAGTCAATTGCTTATGGAAAATTTCACAACTCCTACCACCACTTTTCCACACTCGCTATACTAAGTTTATTGCTTCTTTACCTAAAACAGCCCCCAGTTTTGTAGCGACCTGACCTCAAACGGCGAAGTCTCTGTGTTTCAGTGTCATCCCTGGATCGGTAATGCTGACACACACAGTACTCGAGGATTTATAACAGAGTAGCAATCACACACTTATTACATCGAATGTCTCCAAAGAGAACTTATTACAATAAATATGGCTTAAGGCCATCTAATACGATAACAACGGAAGGCTTGGAAGATAAAGTGAGTCCATCAACTCCAACAGCATAGCTGAGCTTCACGACAACGACCTAACGAACCTTACTCCTCGTCTGAAAAGTCTGCAACATAATACGTTGCAGCCCGAAACGGGTCAACACATGGAATATGCTGGCAATATAACACAGTAGAGCAAGAACAGAATAATGCTATCACTACATGCATATTTGGCTGGTGGAAAGCTCTACGGCTATAGTTTTTGCGAAAAGCCAATTTTTCCCTACAACAAAGGAATAGATTTTAATTTAACTATCATGGTAGTTGAAACATCATTGAGAAGGTTCCTCCAACTCAATCCCAATTAAGGTAATTATCAACCCAACAATATTAATTTAGAGTGATGAGATACTTATGATACTCCAAGTACTAGATACTCAAGATGTCCATAACCGGGGACACGACTAACCATGATTAGTTTGTACACTCTGCAGAGGTTTGCGCACTTTTCACCACAAGACTCGATCGCCTCCGTTGAATTTCTCGCACTACATGGTGTTTGAGAAACGGATGACCGAGACACAATCTTTCAGAAACATTAACTCTCTACTACGGGCAGACCATACCAAACCTACAACCCACTACATGTTGATCCACCTCTTTAAGAGCTTCACGTAACTTACTCAACTATGCTAGAGCCCATAATAGCTTGTGGCTGCACACGAAAGTTTCTAGCATGAATAATCTTAGTTCCCTTTTAGCCTGGGTGGCGGTCCATAGGAAGATCACACGGGTACTCCGAGATTTCCAAAAATACAGGCAACACTGGGTACTCCAGGTGCCTCAATCCACCCAGATGTGTATTTAAGTTGCCACCTTAAGTTGAACCATTAATTATCAATCTCACATCTGTCATGGATTTCACTCACCCAAACCTCATCTACGAGCATAGCAATATAAGCAATTCGTAAGAGTAACTCCCAAGGGTTTGAATGTAACAGCGTAATAGGATATACCTCATCAACTACTTCCCAACCCACATGTTAATGACATCCTAACCATGCAATGTTTGAGGATTGGAACTAATGCATAAAAACTGGGTGATAAAGGGGTATGATCAAAGTGTTACTTGCCTTGCTGACGATCCGCGTAACCTAGAGACTCCAAATAATACGCTTCGCACTCTGGGAATTCTATCAAAAACAAACAATAGCATACATAAGAAATCAAGCAAAGAAGCACGGGTAAAACTCAAATAAGAAGGTCTAACCAGAAAGTTCAACTTAAGAACTCCGGTTTGCAAAAAGAATCAAATCGAACAAAGCAATGAAACTCAAATGGCGAAAGAAACAAGAACCGTTTACTAATCTGGACTTAGGTCAAATTTTACAGTAGCAAAAACTTGTGCAAGTTGGTTAAGTGGAAAGAGGGTCTCGAGCCGAAGATCCAGGCGCTTGAATCGCATGATTCCGACTAACAAGCGAAAAGATAAACTAGAACGAAAATCGGATCAGAAATCGCGATCAGAAATAATCGCGGAATAATCCGATAAAAGAAAACTGACGAATAGGCTAATGAACGAGCGTTCGTTATCTGTAACTAACAAGCGAAAACTGTTTGTTAAAACGAACGTACGGACGAACGTCCGCTAAAAAAAAACCAGGAAAAACCGACGAACCGAAAAAAATGAACTAGGGTTTTCTAAAAAAACAAATCGGTTTTCTAAAAAAACCGACGGCGACGGCGCGTTACCTCGTCGGATATGGCGGGGTGCGGCTCCGGAGGGGCTGGCGGACGGCGGGGCTCAGGCGGCGGCTGC